>NC_069505.1:609167294-609284794 GCF_027579735.1 Bombina bombina | reverse complement strand
CAGATCTCTGCATATCTCTCCCACCTTTACAGCTGCTGCCTGTGTAAAACTGTCTGTGACACTAACAGAGCTTCTGTGTCAGTCAAGGCAGCTGCAGGAGCTGGCTGTTGCGATATCACACTCTAAAGCATTTCTATCTCAGTGCTTCTGATCACTCAGTGTGTTACAGCAGTGCTGGAAAAGCAGTGATCAGAAGCACTGGGATAGAAATGCTTTAGAGTGTGATATCGCAACAGCCAGCTCCTGCAGCTGCCTTGACTGACACAGAAGCTCTGTTAGTGTCACTGACAGTTTTCTGCATAGAACACAAGCAGTAGTCAGCTCAGGACAGTTAAGTAGTACAGCCCATGTGCAAGAGGGGGGGGGGAGGGGGTTTACAAAAACGGAATGTGAGAACATCTGTGGAAACAGTGCAAAAACAAAAGCATTAACTCTTTTGCTGACAAAAACGGTACAAAGCATTACTGTGCACTGCCTGGCTTGAAGCCATCTCCAGAACAGCTTTCCTTTCCTGAAGCCTGCCAGGCTCAGCACTGCATAGATTGCCCAGCACACAGGCAGCAACAGAGAGGATCCAAATCGTGCTTTTAGGCAGCTGGGACAAAAAACATATTTTTATGCAACAGGATCACAACCAGAATGCTCAGAGCCTCAGCCTAGCCTAGTTTAAACCCTGAGCTAGCTCCCCACCAGGAATCTTGTGCATCTCTAACTGAACTTGGCACCTTTCTGTCGGCTCTCTCTTCCCCGCCTACTGTGATCATGCTGAAAGAGAGAGCCAGGCGCTGATTGGCTGGGCTCTTGCAGAGGCTATCAATAGACATAGCCTCTATTGAGCTGTATGTCCTGGCGATTAAGCACCACTGGGTGGCAGTCTTTTGCAATGCTCCTCTAACACATCCATATTGTGCAAAGGAGGAGCAGCGGAATGGCTCACAGCCTCTCCTTTGCACAATATGGAATCTTGATGGAGATGGCTAATATTGGTAACTTGCTAAGTATATTTTTTTGCATGGCGGTGGAGGGCTGAGAGGGCTGGGGGGGGGGGGGCTGGGGGTACATTAGGATACAAAAAAATATATATTATAACTTAAAAAATATTATTATTATTTTTTTTAAATTATAAATAAAGTGTAACTACACACAGGACAGGGGAGGCACTGCCTCCCCTGCCTCCCATGACAGCACGTCACTGAATCTCAGCTGCTTCCTCAGCACTCACCAGACACTTAGCCATAATTTTCTTGACAAAAATAAAGTTATTTTCAAAGAAATTATGCTGCTAGAAATAAAATATATAAATTTTACTGCAAAAAACAAACTTTTTGCAGCAAAAATGAAAGGATTTTAGACTATGGGGAGAGCTGAGAGGATGCTTACTCACCTAACACACAGGCCAAAAGACTGATAATAAAAATATTATTAATTTTTCATAAAAAGCATCCCTCTACCATTGGTAATTGGTAACCACATGATATAGGTGATCATGGGATTACAAATATAATATCAGGAGCATATTGGAAAAGGGAATGTAACATTTTATAGCTAAGTGATCACTGCATTTACACTGAATACTACAGAGATCATTTAGTTAGAATATATAAACCAATATTTTTTTTAAAGATATGATAGGTAATTTTTAGAAAATATATTTTGGCGGTCTCTAGGCAGTTTTGATTTTATTTATGAGCCCCTAAAGACCCCACATCTTTTTTTTTTATTTTTACAACATTTAGTTTATTAAATTTTTATTTTTTCTTGCAGATGCTATATGCTATATAGCGTTGGAAAGGTTAGGCAATTATCTTTCCAACGGTGTGTCTTGAGGGTCTATAGCTGCTTAGATGCCTAAGATACAGGCTTCTAAGCAGCATGCCTCTATCTCCCTATAGCTGACAATTGTCTATTGTCAATAAAGTTGTGCGGTCACGTCATCACGTCATTACTAGTGATGTCCTGAACTCTTCGCCCGCGAACGGTTCACAGCGAGCATAGCTTGTTCGTGTTTGCGTTTGTGGGCGAACACATGGCGATGTTCGATCCGCCCCTATGTGTCATCATTGAGGAAACTTTGACCCTGTATGTCACAGCTGTCTGACACATTAGAGCCAATCAACATCAGACACTCCCTCACAGACCCTCACAGCTACTCGGAATCCGCCATTTTAGACTCATAATGACCTTGCTTTCTTAATGAGAGGACGTGTTGTGTTTATGCTCCTGACATTAATAGGAAAAACATAGCTAGGCTAGTGTATTTAGTGTCCACTACAGTCCAGAAGGACTCCACTCATCTCTGCTGCAAGCACAGCACCCCAAAAAGCCCTTTTTAGGGCTATATTTCGTGCCGTTTTTTTTTTTTTATTATTATTAGCATTTGCCTGGCTTTCAGGCTGTGTGTTTAAGGCTCACAGCATATGCTGTGATTACTGCCACCACTGATATCTCCCTAACAACATTAGTTTAAATTTAACTAACCAAAAAATTTAATTATTTTGCTAGTGTCATTTTTTTTCATTTTCTATCAGGCCTGTGTCACACAGCATATACTCTGGTTCATTGCTCTGTGCCAGCCACCAGTGTTAATATCCGTTTATAACATTATTTTAAATTTAAAAAAAAATAAAAATATTTTGCTAGTGTAATCTAATTACATTTACTATCAGGCCTGTGTCTGTCAGGCTCACTCAGCATTAATATACCTCATTTTTTTCAGTCTTTTGGTTAATTGGTCTGTGCCAGGCAGCCACCCAGCACTCATATCTTCTTCACCTTAATTTAAATATATAAAAAAAAAAGTTTAAATTTGTTTGATAGTTTAATCTAATATAATTTTCTATCAGGCCTGTGTGTTTTGCTGACATACAGAGCCTACTGTGTTTACTCGCTGCCCTCCCTAGTCTATGAGCCACGACTCATATGTGTTTAACCTTTTTTTAATTCCCCCCCAAAAAAATAATTTAAATCATTTTTCTAGTGTAATCTAATAGTATATTCTATCAGGCGTGTGTGTATCTGACTTACAGAGCCTACTGTTTTTAATAGCTGCCCTTCCAAGGCTATCAGCCACGACTCATATGTATGTGCTTAACCTTTTTCTTTAAATTCCCCCAAAAAATCATTATGCTAGTGTAATCTAATTTTATTTTCTATCAGGCCTGTGTCTAACTGTCTATCTGACTTACACAGCATACTGTTGTTAATTGCTGCCCTATGTAGCAGCCAGCCAGTGCGACCGCTCATATGTGCATTGCACTTCTTAACATAATTTTAATATTAAAATCTAAAATTTTAAAATATTTTTCTAGTGTAATGTAACTTAATTTTCTATCAGGCCTGTGTTTTTGTCACTTACACAGCATACTGTGTTAAATTGCTGCACTACCTACCATCCACAACTCATATCTGCCAGCCTGTGTGCCAGGCCCAACTAGCCAATTAGTGGCACCAATCATAATTCTTGTAACAGTATATAAAAAAATCATAATTTTTTGGACTGCAAATATTCAGTCTCCTAGTGTCCTTGAATTGCATTTACCTCCTGCCTGCCAGTCATAATTTTTGTCACAGTATAGTTACTAATTAAAATGAAAAAATTCTTGATTGTTGATCTTAATCCTCAGTTTGCTCTTGCCCTAGAATTGCACTTTTCTACTGCCTTCCAAGCCTGTGTGCCAGGCCTACTTGAAAAATATTTACACCAATCATATTTGTTGTCACAGTATTCTTAATAATTAAAAATTTAAATATTTGGTAATAGTCGTTGTGAATCCTCAGTTTGCTGGTGCCATTGAATTTCACTTTCCTCCTGCCTTGCAGCCTGCTGTGTGCTAGGCCCACCTAGCCAATTATTGCCAGCAATCATATTTCTTTTAACAGTATTGCAAAAATTGTCAATCCTCACTGTTTTGACAGTCAGTAATCAGTCTCCTAGTGTCCTTGAATTGCATCTACCTCCTACCTGCCAGTCTTTTGTGCCAGGTCTTCTTGCCAACTATTTACACCAATCATAATTTTTTGTCACAGTATAGTTACTAATTAAAATTAAAAAAATCTTGATTGTTGATGATCTTATTCCTCAGTTTGCTCGTGCCCTAGAATTGCACTTTTCTACTGCCTTCCAAGCCTGTGTGCCAGGCCTACTTGAAAAATATTTACACCAATCATATTTGTTGTCACAGTATTCTTAATAATTAAAATTTTAAATTTTTGGTAATAGTTGTTGTGAATCCTCAGTTTGCTGGTGCTGGTATCCTATCTATCAATCTATCTTCTGTTCAGGATGTTTTGAGACTGCCACTTGTGTTTCTGACAAATTTGAAGTAGGAGGACAGAACAATCATCTTCTTCCATCTCCCGGTTCCACAAATGAAGGCCATATAGACCTCATCTGATAGGGGGAGTAACAGGTTGTAGTAAAACGTTAAGAATAGTACTACTTAACACACCACGGGTCACAGACCGCATGTCTTATTGTTATACTCTGTCAGGGAAATAATATATATTTCAAATCCATTTATTTATATATCAAATCAATCGAACTATCAAACGTATCGTTTAAATGTAGATTGCATCTATTGATCGATGTAATTCGTATCTATAAAATGTATATTACATATTTTGGTTGATGTCATTCGTATCTATAAAATGTATATTGCATCTTTGATTCGATAACATTCTTATCTATCAAATGTATATTGCATCTATTGATCGATGTAATTCGTATCGATCAAATGTATATTGCATCTATTGAGCTATGTACAGTGTATCGATCATATGTATATTGCATCGATTGAGCTATGTTATCTATGTATCTATCTATCAAATCTATCTATCTCGTGGTTGTGCAAGTGGACTGTTTGCGGTTGATTGCGGTGCGTAACACTTGGAGTTTGCTCTGTCACTGTGATGCGGCCGTAACCCTTACACAACCTGATAGATACAACATCATAACTGATGTTTTAAAGCACGGTATTGCAAACAATTATGGAATGTTAGTTGATTTAGGCCCTTTATGGGTTAAAAGCAGACTCTGCATAAACTATGTAATTTTCCATGGGAGTTTTGCCAGGGATCCCCATCCAGCATGCGACAGTCCAGGTGTTAGTACCCTTGAAACAACTTTTCCATCACTATTGTGGGCAGAAAGAGTCCTTGTAGGTTTTCAATTTTGCCTGCCTATTGAATTCAATGGCGGTTCGTGTGGTTCGTGGGTTCGCAAACAATACCGGAAGTTCGAGTCCGCCGTTCGCAAACCGAAAATTTTAGGTTTGCGATGTTTAAGTTGAGAACCAGACATCCAGAGGGTCTGAACTCTAGATATGATCTAATCAACTATTGGGAATAACACAGCATCAGTTCATTTCCCACTTCTCACCTCCTGAATATTGAAACATCAAGAGTGGAACATCCTAATATAGGGACTAGTATTTGCCCTCTAAAATAAACTAGTTATCAGTCTTATATAAGGGGATTAGTAATTAGTCCTTTTTACATCAGTTTAAAAATAAACTACAGTTCGATACAATGATTGGTGTAAAACAATAAGGTAAAAATGAGATAGTTAGTACAATTAAACTTAGTTAGAATGTGCTCCTAAACAATTATCAACTATGATATTTAGTTTTGTCTCTGATAAGATAAGTTAAAGGTTATTGTAACAAATTATCATTTGTCTATGACAATTTTTTGCCTTAAAAGCAAATATTTTCAGATTTATATGTTCCATGTATGACTGGAGTTTTCTCAATGGCAACCGAATCCACAGGTGTCTCACATATTCCTTTAATGAGGCATTAGAGGGAGGTTTAGCGCATTCTGTTAACCAATAAGAATTTGTTTATGCTTTTTAAGAATACAGAAAAACTTACACATTAGGCTAAGACTATGACTGCTTGCCGAAACGCATAAACCAGTGTGCTGCGCTATTCCTTCCACATATGTTTTGGATGTACTGCTATCTGATTTTTAAGTAAAAATATAAGTTTATGTTTTATGGCGCAAGGGGTCTTTTTTTCTGTTTTATGCTTAGTATGTGTATATACATATATATTTATGTGTTACTACGTGTATATACATATATATTTATGTGTTACTATGTGTATATACATATATATTTATGTGTTACTATGTGTATATACATATATAGTTATGTGTTACTATGTGTATATACATATATATTTATGTGTTACTATGTGTATATACATATATATTTATGTGTTATTATGTGTATATACATATATATTTATGTGCTAATATGCTTATATACATATATATTTATGTGCTAATATGCTTATATACATATATATTTATGTGTTACTATGTGTATATACATATATATTTATGTGTTACTATGTGTATATACATATATATTTATGCGTTACTATGTGTATATCACAAATGAAGAAGTGGAGTCTCTAAGGTAGTTACATAGCACCTTAGGCTATGATTACGGCATTTAGCCGAAACATGTAAGCCACTGGTGCTACGCTCTTTCTACTCCTCTCCAAGGCTGTTGTTGGGACCGAGTGAGCTGCGTCTCACAAGAATTTCCGTTTTAAATGTTTATAATAAAGGACTGTTTTTTTTTTATTTTATTTTTTTTTTTTTTTTTTTAAAAATACTTTTTATTTTAAGATAAACTTGTGAATAACAACAATATGTTATACAGTTTTTTTGCATATACATAGGTTTTTCTGAAATCACAGTGAGAGTGTCATCATAGGCAAATACAGGTCATATCATATACCCACAAGGGTCTTACAGGTTACATAATCATAGAAGAAAGGACATTACAGTTTAACCAATCTTAATTATGATGATTAGCAGGGCAGAATAATCATAGGCGTTAACTCAGCATTATGGTAATTACAGCAAGTCAGTCTAATGAAAATCATTATCTTGCTTCTCTCAGTGATCCGACAGATCAATTTCAGCGTGCACCTCCAGGCGGGGCAAATCACCCCACAAGAAGTAGGGACAGCAGAAAATAGGGGCCGGGGTAGGGGAAATAGGTTACACAGTGTAGGAGGAGAGGGGGGGGGGTTAGGGGAATGGAAGAAGAAGGAGTGAAAGCATAGGTCAGTGATTGCAGATGAAAGAGAATAGGCGGGGGAGTTTGTTACAAGAGTCAAGATCTATCCGCCTATCTATTGTTTTCTTGGTAATAGAACCAAGGTTCCCAAATCTGCCAGTAGAGATCTTCTTTATCTATATTGAAGTAAAAACTCTGTTCCATCTTGGCATATGTCTGTATTATGGGGATAATAACTGTTATGTCAGGGGGTTGAGTCTGTTTCCAAGCTCTCGCTATCGCCAACTTAGTGGCAGCAAGAACAAAAATTAACAATTTAGACAGGGGAGCCTGAATGTGTCTCGGGAATACGTGTAGTAAAGCCATATCAGGGGTGAGTGATCTATTCAGTCCAAGGGCAGAGCAGAGGGAGGACACCTGCGTCCACAAATGTTTTAATTTAGGACATTCCCACCATATGTGAATATCGGACCCTCTTGATTCGCAGTCTCTCCAGCAGAGAGGGGAGGTTGTAGGAAACATCTGTGAGAGTCTAGAGGGGGTATAATACCATTTTAGAAACAGTTTCATATATGATTCTAGAGTGTTCGCACAGTGTACTGTCTTCTTGGTTAGAGTCATAGCCATGTGCAGATCTTTGTCAGTGATTGGTCTGGACAAGTCTCCCTCCCATGCTCTAAGTTGCCAAGGTCTGTCTTTGTTTGTGGATGAGAGTAGTAAGCTATAGTGGAATGAGATAAGTTTAGGGGTCTTAACAGTGAGTTGCCACAGTTTTTCCCAAGCGGTCAGAGGTCTATTAGGGCCTTTAGGGAATCCCCAAGAGACCAGGAAGGCGTATAGTCTAGAGTACTCAAATTTAAGCCATATAGGGGGGTTTGGAATGACAGATTCTATATTGTTCGGGCTTACCAGAGTGTCTGAGGAATATAGCTGGGAGATCATGTTCAGATCCCAAACACCCCAGTGCTGTACGTGTGTGTCCGGCAGGGCTGCAAGCAAGGCGGGCAAAGACTGGATAGGAGATGGATGTGGGGCAACCTCTGGTAGGTTCCTGAGGTTGTGCCAAATTTTCAAGTTGTCTCTGATAATGACATTCTTTATTCCCAACGTATCCAGTCGGTAGGTAGGAATCCATGGTAAATCAGCCAAACTCAGACCTGTAGGGAGATCAGAGGTCTCTATGGTCTTCCAACCTTGCGGTTCACCCTTATCTGCCCAGGCTAAGATGTGAGAGAGCCTAGCAGCTTCATAGTATCCACGAATACTAGGCATAGCTACACCTCCCTGCTCATACTTTTTCTGAAGGATCTTTGCTGCTATACGAGGCTTAGATTTGTCCCAGATATATTTTTGACCAAGAGATTGGAGCTTATCTATAAGGGCACTAGGAACATTAAGAGGTAAGCAGCGAAAGTAATAGAGAATTTTAGGTAGGATTGTCATCTTAAAAGATGCTATGCGGCCTAGCCAAGAGATCTCTTTAAAGTTCCATGAGGTGGTGAGCTCGGTAACTTCTTTAATAATGTCTGAGTAGTTTATAGAAAGTACTGCTCTCCGATCTGCACCAAGTTGAATCCCCAAGTGTTTGATGGTGGAATGTGACCATTGAAAGGAGTATGAGGTTCGCAGAACATCTAGTTCAAAGACAGGGAGACCAACCGGCAAAGCCTCGGTCTTTGAAACGTTAACCTTATAATAACTATGGGCACCAAATTTGGAAACAAGGTCAAGAAGGGCAGGTAGGGAGCCTAATGGGTTTGTGAGGAATAATGTCACGTCATCCGCGAACAATGCTATTTTTTCTGTTTGACCAGAAAACTGCACTCCCCGTATCGTACGTGAGTTTCTAATGGCTTGGGCCAAAGGTTCAATGGCTAATGTGAAAATTAAGGGCGATAGGGGGCACCCCTGCCTAGTACCGTTAGTGATATGAATTTCCGGAGAGGCAAAACCCAAGCCCTTAACAACCGCCGATGGACAGGAATATAAGGCGCGGATAGCTGTTACTACTTCGTCTGGTATGCCAAATTGGGCTAATGTGCACCATAAGTAATCCCATCTGACCCTGTCAAACGCTTTCTCTGCGTCTAAAGACAGGGCCAGCATGGGAATTTTTAGACGAGACGCTTCTGTGAGAATATTAAGCATTTTCCGAGGATTATCCGGTCCTTCTCTACCAAAGGTGAATCCAACTTGATCTGAGTGTACTACCTTCGGGAGTAAGGCATTAAGACGGTTGGCCCAAAGTTTGGCATAAAGTTTCACATCACCATTAATCAATGAGATTGGTCTGTAACTAGTACATTGTGTTGGGTCTTTATTCGGCTTGGGGATAGGTAGAATTATTGCCTGCAGGTATTCATTAGCAAACAGACCTGACTCTCGAGCCTCCAAAAAAACCTTGAGGAGGATCTTATTCAGATCAGATTTAAAGAGCTTATAGAAGGATGCCGGGTACCCATCAGGGCCCGGGGCTTTATTATTTTGGGTATGCTTGATAGCTAAGTTAATTTCAGTTAGAGAGAATGGGGCCTTAAGTGTTTCTTTATCTATCTCTGATAGTGCGGATAGATTAAGACCTTGTAGGAAATCTTTCACTTCTGGAATAGGTGATTCTTCACCAGCCATTGAAGGGTGGAGATGATACAAATCAGAATAATAGGCCGCAAAGGTTTGTCCAATTTCTTTAGGCGAGGAGACCGATTTGGTTCCCTGTTTGAGTGATAGTATTCTAGCTGCCGCGGTTCTACCTCTCAGTTTGTGTGCTAAGAGCGTTGAGGCTTTATTACCCTGACAATATAGCAACTTTTTGAATCGAGTATGGGCTTCCCTTACCCTCTCCAGCTCCCTATCCGCTATTTGCGCTCTAAGAGTTTTGATTTTATCAGCTAGAGGGCTCAACGGGGAGGTCTTATTTTCTTGTTCAGTCCGTCGTAGCTCTGTCATAAGAAGGCCCAAAGGGGCTTTCATCTGATGCCTAAGTTTTGCCTGTCTCCTAATGCAGATCCCTCTCACATATGCCTTCAGGGCGGCCCAAACTGTTTGAGATGGCATACCCGGAGTTTCGTTTAGCTGTAAGAATTCTCTAATAGAATTTTGGAGAGAAGTCCTAAAAGGCTTGTCCTGTAGGGCCTGCTTAGGAAGTTTCCAACCAGGCCTAGACATTGTTGTTTGGTCAGTGGAGAGGGTAAACATGAGAACATCATGATCCGACCAAGCACAGACCTTTATATGTGATATTAAAACTCTGTCAAGTGTCCATGAATCCGTGAAAAAGTGGTCTAGTCTCGAGTAAGAGTGATGGGGTCTAGAGAAGTATGTGTAATCTCTGTCACTGTGGTGGTATGCCCTCCAAATGTCATATAGGTTGTGCTGGATTATGTACTGACGGAATCTGTTGGCAGTAGTTATAGTATACGTGTCAATTTCTTTCCCCCTCTGAACTTTCTTGTCAACTAGGGGGTCCCACACCATATTGAAATCACCCCCTAGAATCAGAGTTCCAGCTTTGTATTTTTCTATTTTAGACAGTACCTTTTTCAAGAATTTGGGTTGTGATTGGTTAGGGGCTTAAATATTTACCAATGTGAATAGAATACCGTTAAGCTTACAGGTGAGCAAGAGATATCTACCCTCAGAGTCTTTCTCCTCATAGATATGTTCATATTGCATGGTTTTATGTATGGCAATAGCTACCCCTCTAGATTTTTCAGAGTGGGAGGCTAGAATCACAGTGGGATAGTCTGGGGTTCTGTACGGGGCCTGGGAGGATGCCAGCCAGTGTGTCTCTTGTAGGAAGATAATATGTATTTTGAGAGCCTTCATAGTGTTTGTAAGCATACTTCGTTTGTCTTGTGAATTGAGACCCTTGGCATTTAGTGTTGCAAAAGAGATATTGTTGGGGATTGACATTTTTGCAGGCTTAGGAAGCTGGGAAGGAGAGAGGGAAAAAGATAGCGGAGAGAGAAACAGAGTTAAGGCACAAAAACTTACCCCGCCCGAGGGCGCACACCTAGAGACGACTCCCAATAATCTTAAATTGAGAAGTTCTGGTCTCTGTTCAGAAAGGTCTCAAGAGATCAAGTTCGAGAGAAAATGTAATTGTTACCTGAAATAGGAAGTACAGTTAGTCAGGGATTCTTTATAAAATATAGAAAGTACAATCTATATCGTCAACATCAGACCAAGTCTACTCAGGTGTATTTGTTCGGGGTATAAGTGTATTCACAAGTATGATGACCCGCCGGATCATCAAATGGAGAAGCTTGTCTAAAGATTAGACCAACTTCTCCTGTCCCCTTAGGAGGGGATATCACAAATATAATTTGCGTATATGAGGGGGGGGGGCGGTACAAGTATATCAACCTGAAAAAATAGATTGACTAAACATGGGGGAGTGTGAACTATAGGATAACAATCATATCTTAAATTAACTAACATAGTAACAGGGGTCTACATTTAGTGCAATTAGTCTGTTGTACGTCATTTCCATATATGCAATTTCAGTTAGATCTAGTTCTAGTTTAAAACAATTCTTACTATATGCCTGATAAAGAATGTGCAGCATAGAATTCTAGGCGAATCTATATGTAGTTTTAAGTGATTCTACAGAAGCACATCTACATCTAACAAGGTTTGCAATAACATATGTATCATTTGGGGGAGTGAAAACAGAGCACCTTCCGTCCCTCAAAGGAATAGCAATTAGGTTTTGGTTGGATACAGATTTGGCTTTAATCAACTCTAATGATACGTCTATTAACCCACTTTCGGCATAAACACATTGGAGAAGGGGAGATACCTGCGACCCTTAGCATCTGAAAAAGAGATGTTGAATGGGCAGTGGTAAGCCGCCACAGGGCTGAAGTGCTGTTTCCAACTGGAAATCCCGA
Organism: Bombina bombina; assembly: GCF_027579735.1. Lineage (NCBI taxonomy): Eukaryota > Metazoa > Chordata > Amphibia > Anura > Bombinatoridae > Bombina > Bombina bombina. The sequence goes on along the minus strand of NC_069505.1, from coordinate 609,272,869 downwards.
ATCTCCTCCTCTACAATGTGAAAACAATTTCTACTATATGTCTGGCAAACAGTTTGCTGCTTAGAATTCTGGGTGGATCTAGATGTAGGTTTAAATGATACTTCCTTTATATCTATGAAACAGTTTACAGCATAACCTATTTGAAGAAGGGGAGATAGTCACGATCCTGATCCTCTAAAAAAGAGATGTTTAATATATAGAGGCAAAACGCCTCAGGACGTATTTTCTGTTATCTACAGGGAATCCCGAATCTCCTCCTCTTCAACATGAGGTAAGTACCTAAACAGAGATAAAAATGCATCAAACAAATTTAGCAATAACATATGTATCATTTAAGGGTATGCAACATGTCATTTTCCACCCCTCAGAGGAACAGCAAATATGCTTCAGCCGAATCTAGATTTGGCTTTAATCAGCTCTTATGATCTGTCTATCAAACCGCTTGCAGCATAAACAGATTGGAGAAGGGGAGATATTCGCAACCCTCAGCATCTGAAAAAGAGATGTTTAGTGGACAAAGGCAATACGCCTCAGGGCAGATTTTCCGTTTCCAGCAGGAAATTCCGAATCTCCTCCCCTACAACCTGAAACAGATATCTAAACAGAAACATAAGTACATACAACAGGGCTTATAGTGACATATAAATCATTTGAAAAAAGTGCTATCATATCATTTTTTATCTCTCAGGAGAGCAGCAGCAGAGGAAATTTGTCCTCCTATTGATGGTTTTTGTGGCCCAGGTGTGAAATCTAGGGCTCCAGCCCGTAATTTAGGTTGAGAGGCCTGAGAGGATGTATCCAGGCCAGAAGTATTAGGCATTGAGTTCCTTCTTATTCTGGGTTCAGATGCTATCAGTCCCCACTCTTTTAACAAGTCAAATCCCTCCTGGATGGTAAGGATAGTATGGGTTTCGCCCTTATTTGAAACTACCAATTTCGTCGGGTAACCCCATCTATACCTAATATTTTCTGCTCTTAGGATTTGGGTAATATTTCTAAAAGTCCTTCTTCTTTGTAGAGTGAAGCTTGAGATGTCTGGAAATACAGAGAGCTGCTGAAATTTAGCTGGTAGTTGTGGTTTATTGGCCAATTCTTTTAGAATCCTCTCCTTATGAGTGAAAAAATGTATCCTAGCGAGGACATCTCTCGGCTTATCTTGAGAAACCGACCGTGGTCTCGCCACCCTGTGGACCCTATCTAGTAGGAAACTTGTTGGGTCAGTATCAGGCAGTATAGCCTTGCAAAACTCTAAAACATAGGGTTCCAGATCTTGTGAGCCAACATCTTCAGATATTCCTCGGAACCTCAAATTATTCCGTCTGGACCTGTCTTCCATATCAGCCAATTTTATCTCCAAGTCTGATAACTGGGTTGCCAAGCTCTGGGAATATGCCAGGAGATGGGCCTGATCCACCGTAAGATCTTCTTGCTTGCGTTCTAGGGTGTCCGTCCTTTCTCCCAATGACGCAATTTCTCTGCGCAGCTCAGCTGTAGAACCCTTTATTTCTTTAGTTAAGGTGTCTTGAAGAAGGTTCATGCGCTTGGTGAGAGCATCAACAATAGATGTAGACATTGCGTCTGGTGTGGGAGCTTGAGAGTTAATACTGTTGTCAGATTCGCTGTCATCCATGACAGAAGCAGAGTCTCGGTATGTTTGAGACAGATGGCCTTTAAAGTGGTCAGCTACTGTCTTCTTGGATGGTTGAGATAGCCTTGGTTTTCTTCTAGAGTTTTGGGACATGCTCAGTTTCCTGTCCTCAGCCGCAGGAGAGTAGATAGCTGGAATCCAGTCAGATATTGCACCAAATAGTAGAATAGCAACTATAAAGGGTAGATTGTAGAAAATTGTGACATAGTCCCCCTGACGTCAATCTTAAGTTAGGCAGCCATATTCAGCATATTAACATCAAACAGGGAAAGGTGTAGCAATAAATTGTATAGTAATAAAATGTCCTGCTTTATGTCATATAGAGACTGATTCTTTAATATCCTACAGAGCATAGATAGTGCAGTATTATTTAGGATGCAGATGCTTGTTAAGTCTCTTTGTCACTGCGCTTGTACTGTGTGCGCCAAGAGGGTGTAGAGAAAGTCTATTGTGGTCACTCCGGCCCTGCCATCTGTATCTGACATAAATTTGAAAGCGTGCTTCAGAATCAACCTCAATCAAATAATTCTGGGGATAGAGCGTATAGAGGTATTCACAAAAAAACTTGGGTATAAATATGTCAGAAGTAGGCCCTTTTCTAATGCTGAGATACAGAGTTTTCAATGCGACCTTTAGGGCATCTATGAGGCTGTGATATCTTGCTGGTGGCCTGACAATAGTAAATATGCTGGTGGTTAATGGTAGGCCTCAGGTGCAGGAAAGAGTCTTATAAGTTTTGACAGGGCCTACCGAGGTTAATAACTAGACGCCAGGCACAGTTATCCCGGTTATATAGCCAGCAGGGTTTTAACATAGAAGTGTCCTTATATGTGTATAACACTCTTACCCGGTCTCCTCTGCCGTGTCTGTTCTGCTGCCAGGTCCGGGTAGGCAGGCCGCAAGATGGCGGCGGTTCGCGCCTAATAGGCTGTGGCGCACTTTAATTCTGAAGACTTTGGTCCCCCACCTCAATCCAATGCAAGCTCCAGGTTGTAGTTCCAGGGAATCGGATGGCCCTGGTGAATGGTAAGTTTAAATGTGCGTCCTCTAGGAAGGATTAGCCACCCGATACCCCCAAGCAGATTCAGAGTTGGTAATAGTCTGCTGTTCCGGAGCGGAGCCCCGACCCTCCGGACAGCTGAGGCAAGAGCAAGGGTATCGCTGCGAGGTCAGATGGTCTAGCAGATCAGAGCCAAGTCTCTGCTTTGTCGGTAGTTGCACTCGTGCGAGGGCCAGTATGAGGCCTCAGGTTGTCCTCCCAGTCTGACACTGCGGTTGTGGGTACGCTTATGGTGGGATGGCTGTTAAGCTTCGAGGTGAGAACCTCAATTCCAATGTTAGTAGAGAGGCTTCACAGGCGCCCTGGAGCGGAGCCCCGACCCTCCAGGGCCGTGTAGTCTGTGGCTGTTAGGCTGCTGTAGTTGTCCCGTAATCCGGAGGTCAGTTATACTTCATCGAGTGGAGGATAGCGCCAAAAAGTTTTCTCTCTCACTTTAAGTTGGCAAGTGCTAAGGTGTTCTAGGCTGCTTTAGGATGTAAATTTTTTCAGATTTTGGAGAGTTTAATCTGCCAAATATAGAGTTTAATACACACAGGCTAACAGAGCTCGCCACTTGTGCTGCTGCTCTGTACCGCGGCTAGCTCCGCCCCCATAAAGGACTGTTTTTACTATATTCACCTGGGACTCCACTTCTTCATTTGTGATGTCCTTTACCAGCATTTGAGCCCAGGTCTCTAACTCCTCTTCTGCTGCCGGACCGGGTGAATACGCTGACTTTCGCACACACCCCCTTTCTCCTACGTCACGCGGTGACGCGTATCGAGCTGCAGACCGGGTTTTGCGAGAGGCGGAAGGAAGAGAAGTCGGCAGACACGCTGCCATCGGATGTTGTTCCGTTGTTACAAGGACTTTCTCACTTCGGTGCTACAGGTACACCTCTCTACTTTGGCTCACTATACAATTGTTTGGGGGTGTTTGTGTTACATTAAGTCCCGGTGCCAGGCTTGGCTTACTATACTACACACGGACTTTAGTGACAACCATTTCCTTCCTTGCTTACTATGTGTATATACATATATATTTATGTGTTAGTATGTGTATATACATATATATTTATGTGTTAATATTCTTATATACATATATATTTATGTGTTAGTATGTGTATATACATATATATTTATGTGTTAGTATGTGTATATACATATATATTTATGTGTTACTATGTGTATATACATATATATTTATGTGTTAGTATGTGTATATACATATATATTTATGTGTTAGTATGTGTATATACATATATATTTATGTGTTAGTATGCTTATATACATATATATTTATGCGTTACTATGTGTATATACATATATATTTATGTGTTAGTTGGTGTATATACATATATATTATGTGTTACTGTGTGTATATACATATATATTTATGTGCTAATATGCTTATATACATATATATTTATGTGTTAATATGTGTATATACATATATATTTATGTGCTAATATGCTTATATACATATATATTTATGTGTTACTATGTGTATATACATATATATATTTATGTGTTACTATGCTTATATGCATATATATATTTATGTGTTACTATGCTTATATGCATATATATTTATGTGCTAATATGCTTATATACATATATATTTATGTGCTAATATGCTTATATACATATATATTTATGTGCTAATATGCTTATATACATATATATTTATGTGTTAATATGTGTATATACATATATATTTATGTGTTACTATGCTTATATACATATATATTTATGTGTTACTATGCTTATATACATATATATTTATGTGTTACTATGTGTATATACATATATATTTATGTGTTACTATGTGTATATATATATATATATATTTATGTGTTACTATGTGTATATACATATATATTTATGTGTTACTATGCTTATATACATATATATTTATGTGCTAATATGCTTATATACATATATATTTATGTGTTAATATGTGTATATACATATATATTTATGTGCTAATATGCTTATATACATATATATTTATGTGCTAATATGCTTATATACATATATATTTATGTGTTACTATGTGTATATACATATATATTTATGTGTTAGTATGTGTATATACATATATATTTATGTGTTAGTATGTTTATATACATATATATTTATGTGTTAATATGTGTATATACATATATATTTATGTGTTACTATGTGTATATACATAGATATTTAAGTGTTACTATGTGTATATACATATATATATATATTTATGTGTTACTACGTGTATATACATATATATTTATGTGTTAATATGTGTATATACATATATATTTATGTGTTAATATGTGTATATACATATATATGTATGTGTTACTATGTGTATATACATATATATTTATGTGTTACTATGTGTATATACATATATATTTATGTGTTACTATGTGTATATACATATATATTTATGTGTTACTATGTGTATATACATATATATTTATGTGTTACTATGTGTATATACATATATATTTATGTGTTATTATGTGTATATACGTATATATTTATGTGTTACTATGTGTATATACATATATATTTATGTGTTATTATGTGTATATACATATATATTTATGTGTTATTATGTGTATATACATATATATTTATGTGTTACTATGTGTATATACATATATATTTATGTGTTATTATGTGTATATACATATATATTTATGTGCTAATATGCTTATATACATATATATATATATATATATATATATATATATGTGTTTCTATGTGTATATACATATATATTTATGTGTTAATATGAGTATATACATATATATTTATGTGTTAATATGTGTATATACATATATATTTATGTGTTACTATGTGTATATACATATATATTTATGTGTTACTATGTGTATATACATATATATTTATGTGTTATTATGTGTATATACATATATATTTATGTGTTAATATGTGTATATACATATATATTTATTAGTTATTATGCGTATATACATATATATATTTATGTGTTAATATGTGTATAGACATATATATTTATGTGTTATTATGTGTATATACATATATATTTATGTGTTAATATGTGTATATACATATATATTTATGTGTTACTATGTGTATATACATATATATTTATGTGTTATTATGTGTATATACATATATATTTATGTGTTACTATGTGTATATACATATATATTTATGTGTTACTATGTGTATATACATATATATTTATGTGTTAATATGTGTATATACATATATATTTATGTGTTAATATGTGTATATACATATATATTTATGTGTTACTATGTGTATATACATATATATTTATGTGTTATTATGTGTATATACATATATATTTATGTGTTACTATGTGTATATACATATATATTTATGTGTTATTATGTGTATATACATATATATTTATGTGTTACTATGTGTATATACATATATATCTATGTGTTACTATGTGTATATACATATATATTTATGTGTTGCTGTGTGTATATACATATATATTTATGTGTTACTATGTGTATATACATATATATATTTATGTGTTATTATGTGTATATACATATATATTTATGTGTTACTATGTGTATATACATATATATTTATGTGTTAATATGTGTATATACATATATATTTATGTGTTATTATGTGTATATACTTATATATTTATGTGTTAATATGTGTATATACATATATATTTATGTGTTACTATGTGTATATACATATATATTTATGTGTTACTATGTGTATATACATATATATTTATGTGTTACTATGTGTATATACATATATATTTATGTGTTAGTATGTGTATATACATAGTAACATAGTAACATAGTAGATAAGGTTGAAAAAAGACTGAAGTCCATCGAGTTCAACCTATACAAATCTAAAATACTTACAAAAAGCTCCAGTTAAGCTTAAATAACCCCATTAAAATGTGACCCATTTAATACTAGCAATCATATCCATGAATTTTGTTTATATACAGAAAATTATCCAGACTATTTTTAAATGTATCTATGGTATTGGCATTCACTACCTCCTTTGCTAATGAGTTCCACAATTTTATTGCTCTTACAGTGAAAAAACGTTTCCGTTGCTGGAGATTAAATCTCCTTTCCTCCAACCTTAAATTATGACCTCTTGTCAGAACCAATTTTCTTGGAATAAAAAGAGCTTCTGCCATCTCTGTATATGGGCCTTGAATATATTTATATAAAGTAATCATGTCACCTCTCAAGCGCCTTTTTTCTAAAGAGAACAGACCCAGTTTGGCTAGCCTCTCCTCATAGGTTAATTTCTCCAATCCCCTTATTAGCTTTGTGGCCCTTCTCTGAACTTTTTCTAGTTCTGCAATATCTTTTTTAGCAATCGGTCCCCAGAACTGCACTCCAAACTCAAGGTGAGGTCTTACCAGGGCTTTATATAATGACAGAATTATGCTTTCCTCCCTTGAATCAATGCCTCTTTTAATACATGCTAGTATCTTATTAGCCTTTGAAGCCGCTGCTCTGCATTGTGCACTCATCTTTAGCTTGTTATCTATTACTACTCCCAAATCCCTTTCCTCCTGTGTTTGGCTAAGTCTTGTCCCATTTAAAAAATACATAGCCTGCTTATTTTTACTGCCAAAATGTAGAACCTTACATTTTTCCGTATTAAATCTCATTTTCCATTCACTTGCCCATAGTTCTAATTTTAGCAAATCCCTTTGCAAAGAGAGTTCATCCTGCTCTGACCTAATGACCTTACTTAACTTAGTATCATCTGCAAAAATAGAGATGTCGCTATTTAATCCTTGCTCCAAGTCATTTATAAAAATATTAAAAAGAACAGGGCCCAGTACTGATCCCTGGGGGACGCCACTGATTACCTTTGTCCAATCTGAGTATGATCCATTTACTGCTACTCGTTGCTCCCTATCTTTTATCCAGTTATTTATCCATGAGCTAACATTTTCAGCTATTCCCAGTCCCTTAATTTTGTGCATTAATCTCTCATGAGGCACTGTATCAAATGCCTTTGCAAAATCTAAGTATATCACATCAACTGATTCCCCTTTATCTATATTTTTACTTACTTCCTCGTAGAATCTAATTAGATTAGTTTGACATGATCTATTTCTCCTAAAGCCATGCTGATTAGAACTCATAATCTTGTTTACACGAATATGCTCATCAATATAATCCCTTATAATCCCTTCAAATATCTTCCCCACTATTGATGTCAGACTAACTGGTCTATAGCTTCCTGGATCATCCCTGCTTCCCTTTTTGAAGAGTGGCACCACATCAGCTTTACGCCAATCCTGGGGTACCATGCCTGAGGATAATGAGTCTTGAAAAATTAAGAGTAAAGGTTTGTCTATAACAGTGCTAAGTTCACTTAACACCCTTGGGTGTATTCCATCTGGGCCCGGAGTTTTATTTACCTTAATATTTTTTAGTTTTTTCCTGATATCCTCTAAACAAAACCCAGTTAGTGGTATGGACTGGCATGTTCTATTCTGTTCCAAAGTATCATTCAATGGTTCCTCTCTTGTGTATACTGAAGAAAAAAACTGGTTTAGTACCTCAGCCTTTTCCCTGTCATTATTTATCATGCTACCCTCCACACATTTTAATGTACCTATATTATCCTTCTTAGATTTTTTGCTATTTATGTACTTAAAGAACCTTTTAGGGTTAGACTTAGAATCCTTGGTAATTAATTTTTCATTTTCAATTTTGGCTAATTTGATTGCTTTTTTGCATGCTTTGTTACATTCCTTATAAATATTGTATGCTGAGTCTGTACTATTTTCTTTTAATAATTTAAATGCCCTACGTTTTTTCCTAATTTCTTTTAACACATTTTTATTTAGCCATAACGGCTTATTTTTTTTATTTTTATTTTTATAACCATATGGTATGTATTGATATGTATATTTATTTAACAAATTTTAAATATTATCCATTTATCCTCTGTATTTTTATTAGAAAATACATTGTCCCAATTTATATTATTTAATGATTTCCTTAAATCGTTGAATTTTGCTTTCTTGAAATTAAAAGTCTTAGTTAAGCCTTTAAAACACTGCATATGAAAAGAGATTTCAAATGTGACCATGTTATGATCACTGTTACCCAAATGTTCTTTAACTTCTATGTTTGATATTATATCTGTATTGTTTGATAGCACTAAATCCAATATAGCTTTACTCCTAGTTGGCTCCTCTATTAATTGTGACAAGAAGTTATCCCTGAGAACATTTAAAAATCTATCCCCCTTAGCTGAATTACTAGTTTCATTGGCCCAGTTTATATCAGGGTAGTTAAAATCTCCCATAATTACAGCACTGTTATTAGCAGCCTTACCTATTTGGATAAGTAGTTGAGTTTCCTCCGGGTCACTAATGTTGGGAGGCTTGTAGCATGTTCCTAGTAATATTTTTTTAGGATTTTCCCCCCACTCTTTATTTCAACCCACAGGGTCTCTACATTGTCACTTGTATCATAAATATCTTCCCTTATTGTAGGTTTAAGGTCAGGTTTAATATACATGCAGATTCCTCCACCCCTTTTATTATTCCTGTCCCTCCTAAATAATGTATACCCCTCTAAGTTAACTGCCCAGTCATGTGAATCATCCCACCAAGTTTCAGTTATACTGATAACATCATAGTCCTCTTCTGCAACTAAGAGCGTCAGCTCCCCCATTTTACCTGTCATGCTTCTTGCATTTGTTGTCATACATTTAATTTTCATGTGCTTTCTGCTGCTACTTGGTGTACTTTCCTCTATACTTTCTAATGTGACATTTCTTAAGTCATCCCTTCCTTGAGATATTAATGGAGTGACATATTCAGACACTGATCTCTCTGTTCTATTTTGTTCAAATTGACCCTCCCCCCCTTTGCCTAGTTTAAAAGGTTCTCTAAACGTGCTACCATCCTTTCCCCCAACACACCTGCACCCATGTCATTCAGGTGCAATCCATCCTTACTGTACAATTTGTACCCTAGTGAAAAATCAGCCCAGTGTTCTAAAAAGTCAAACCCCTCATTTTTACACCATGTTTTTAGCCATGAATTAACAGACCTTAGCTCCTTCTGCCTTACTGAGTTAACACACGGCACTGGTAATATCTCAGAAAATATTACTTTGGATGTCCTTGCTTTAAGCTTGCTACCTAACTCCCTGAAGTCATTTTTTAGGACTCTCCATCTCCCACTGATTTCTTCATTAGTACCAATATGCACCATGACTGCAGGATCAGACCCGCATCCCTCTAACAATCTATCAATACGCTCCACAATATGCCTAACACGAGCCCCTGGAAGACAGCAAACTGTTCTATGTAAAGGGTCTGGATGACAAATTACCCTATCAACCTTCCTTATAATAGAGTCTCCTACCACCAACATCTGCCTCTGGCCCTGACTTGTATGCCCCTCTTCCATGACTGAAGGACTGCCCACCATAGTATGCTCCTCTTCCACAGCTAAAGGACTGTTCACTATACTAGGCAACACGGCCCTCTCTGACACTGCCACCCCTGAACTGATATCCCCAACATCTTCACTTAATCTTGCAAATCTATTGGGGTGTACCAGCTCAGAACTGGCCTGTCTCTTCCGCTTACTTCGCCCTCTAACTGTGACCCAGCTACATCCTGGAGTCTCCTCATCTGAATCCTCCCCATTCCCACTGCTGGAACCATTAACAACCAGCTCAGTCCTATCCATTTCCCTTTCAAGTGTCTGAATTTCATGTAGTGTTGCAATTCGTTCCTCCAGATCCCCAATACGAGTTTCTAAAGAGACAATATGCTCGCACTTGCCACAAACAGATAATCCCAGAAGCGGCTGCTCCAGTGATGCAATCATGTTGCAAGCTGTACACTGAATGAGATTCTCACACATTCTTAATAAAAGGTTTAACTTAAAAGTATAAAATAAATATATTTCCCCTTGGTTACCCCAAAACCTTGTTTGCCTAACTACCTTGGTTAGCTAACTATTATTCTTAAACAGACAATGTGACTTTAACAGAGAATCAATACAGCAAGCCTAAAAGAGCAAGCTCACAGAGTAAATGTGCTAAATTTATAGGCTTCAAAGGCCCAAACAGGTGAAAATAATCCCACCCCTAATTACCCCCACAGACAGAAAAACAAAAAAAAAAAAAATGGAATGCTAGAAATAAAGTTATTTAGTTATTTCCTTTTTTAAAATAAAAATGCAACCCTTGCAAAGCAAATAATTTAGAAAATAGCTTGGTTAGCTATTATACTTAAACAGACAATGTTACTTTAACAGAGAATCAATACAGCAAGCCTAAAAGAGCAAGCTCACAGAGTAAATGTGCTAAATTTATAGGCTTCAAAGGCCCAAACAGGTGAAAATAATCCCACCCCTAATTACCCCCACAGACAGAAAAACAAACAAAAAAAAAAATGGAATGCTAGAAATAAAGTTATTTAGTTATTTCCTTTTTTAAAATAAAAATGCAACCCTTGCAAAGCAAATAATTTAGAAAATAGCTTGGTTAGCTATTATACTTAAACAGACAATGTTACTTTAACAGAGAATCAATACAGCAAGCCTAAAAGAGCCATATATATGTATGTGTTACTATGTGTATATACATATATATTTATGTGTTATTATGTGTATATACATATATATTTATGTGTTACTATGTGTATATACATATATATTTATGTGTTAATATGTGTATATACATATATATTTATGTGTTAGTATGCTTATATACATATATATTTATTTGTTATTATGTGTATATACATATATATTTATGTGTTACTATGTGTATATACATATATATTTATGTGTCACTATGTGTATATACACTATGTGTATATACATATATATTTATGTGTTAGTATGTGTATATACATATATATTTATGTGTTATAATGTGTTTATACATATATATTTATGTGTTACTATGTGTATATACATATATATTTATGTGTTAATATGTGTATATACATATATATTTATGTGTTACTATGTGTATATACATGTATATATATATATATATATATATATATATATATATATATATATATATATATATATTTATGTGTTAGTATGTGTATATACATATATATTTATGTGTTACTATGTGTATATACATATATATTTATGTGTTAATATGTGTATATACATATATAAAGAAAATTTAAAAGCAAAAGAAAAACAACCCGCCCGCTTGGAAGTGTCAAGAACTGAATATAGTATAGGTGAAGCAAATACACCAACTCTACTGGTATAGTCCAATAAACAATGAATGGTATAAAGATTCATATATATACAAACATCGATACAATTATCATTATTTAGAACATAGAAACAAATAGGATGGTTAAAGGACAAAGGGACTAAATATATGTCAAAATAAGGGACAAAAGTATTATACAAGGAACCATATATGTCAGGAGAAGATGTAATATATAAATCAACTTAAAAATAGTGAGAGATAAAGTGCAATACCTAAACCATATGCTAAATAAATATCAATGGAAAAATAATAATAATATTGAGAAAAATTAGGACTGCTGGTGCAAAAATGCACAAAAGGTACATACGGCTAGATTTAGAGTTCGGCGGTAGCCGTCAAAACCAGCGTTAGAGGCTCCTAACGCTGGTTTTGGGCGCCCGCTGGTATTTGGAGTCAGTGATTAAAGGGTCTAACGCTCACTTTACAGCCGCGACTTTTCCATACCGCAGATCCCCCTACGCCATTTGCGTAGCCTATCTTTTCAATGGGATCTTTCTAACGCTGGTATTTAGAGTCGTTTCTGCAGTGAGCGTTAGAGCTCTAACGACAAGATTCCAGCCGCCTGAAAATAGCAGGAGTTAAGAGCTTTCTGGCTAACGCCGGTTTATAAAGCTCTTAACTACTGTACCCTAAAGTACACTAACACCCATAAACTACCTATGTACCCCTAAACCGAGGTCCCCCCACATCGCCGCCACTCGATTAAAAATTTTAACCCCTAATCTGCCGACCGCCACCTACGTTATACTTATGTACCCCTAATCTGCTGCCCCTAACACCGCCGACCCCTGTATTATATCTATTAACCCCTAACTTGCCCCCCACAACGTCGCCGCAAGCTACTTAAAATAATTAACCCCTAATCTTCCGACCGCAAATCGCCGCCACCTACGTTATCCCTATGTACCCCTAATCTGCTACCCCTAACATCGCCGACCCCTATGTTATATTTATTAACCCCTAATCTGCCCCCCACAACGTCGCCGACACCTACCTACACTTATTAACCCCTAATCTGCCGAGCGGACCTGAGCGCTACTATAATAAAGTTATTAACCCCTAATCCGCCTCACTAACCCTATCATAAATAGTATTAACCCCTAATCTGCCCTCCCTAACATCGCCGACACCTACCTTCAATTATTAACCCCTAATCTGCCGACCGGAGCTCACCGCTATTCTAATAAATGTATTAACCCCTAAAGCTAAGTCTAACCCTAACACTAACACCCCCCTAAGTTAAATATAATTTTTATCTAACGAAATAAATTAACTCTTATTAAATAAATAATTCCTATTTAAAGCTAAATACTTACCTGTAAAATAAATCCTAATATAGCTACAATATAATTTATAATTATATTATAGCTATTTTAGGATTAATATTTATTTTACAGGCAACTTTGTAATTATTTTAACCAGGTACAATAGCTATTAAATAGTTAAGAACTATTTAATAGTTACCTAGTTAAAATAATAACAAATTTACCTGTAAAATAAATCCTAACCTAAGATATAATTAAACCTAACACTACCCTATCAATAAAATAATTAAATAAACTACCTACAATTACCTACAATTAACCTAACACTACACTATCAATAAATTAATTAAACACAATTGCTACAAATAAATACAATTAAATAAACTATCTAAAGTACAAAAAATAAAAAAGAACTAAGTTACAGAAAATAATAAAATATTTACAAAGATAAGAAAAATATTACAACAATTTTAAACTAATTACACCTACTCTAAGCCCCCTAATAAAATAACAAAGCCCCCCAAAATAAAAAATTCCCTACCCTATTCTAAAATACAAATATTACAAGCTCTTTTACCTTACCAGCCCTGAACAGGGCCCTTTGCGGGGCATGCCCCAAGAATTTCAGCTCTTTTGCCTGTAAAAAAAAACATACAATACCCCCCCCCCAACATTACAACCCACCACCCACATACCCCTAATCTAACCCAAACCCCCCTTAAATAAACCTAACACTACCCCCCTGATGATCTTCCTACCTTGTCTTCACCATGCCAGGTTCACCGATCCGTCCTGGCTCCAAGATCTTCATCCAACCCAAGCGGGGGCTAGACATCCACTGAAGAAGTCCAGAAGAGGCTCCAAAGTCTTCCTCCTATCCGGCAAGAAGAGGACATCCGGACCGGCAAACATCTTCTCCAAGCGGCATCTTCTATCTTCTTCCATCCGATGACGACCGGCTCCATCTTGAAGACCTCCAGCGCGGATCCATCCTCTTCTTCCGACGACTAGACGACGAATGACGGTTCCTTTAAGGGACGTCATCCAAGATGGCGTCCCTCGAATTCCGATTGGCTGATAGGATTCTATCAGCCAATCGGAATTAAGGTAGGAATTTTCTGATTGGCTGATGGAATCAGCCAATCAGAATCAAGTTCAATCCGATTGGCTGATCCAATCAGCCAATCAGATTGAGCTCGCATTCTATTGGCTGATCGGAACAGCCAATAGAATGCGAGCTCAATCTGATTGGCTGATTGGATCAGCCAATCGGATTGAACTATATTCTGATTGGCTGATTCCATCAGCCAATCAGAAAATTCCTACCTTAATTCCGATTGGCTGATAGAATCCTATCAGCCAATCGGAATTCGAGGGACGCCATCTTGGATGACGTCCCTTAAAGGAACCGTCATTCGTCGTCTAGTCGTCGGAAGAAGAGGATGGATCCGCGCTGGAGGTCTTCAAGATGGAGCCGGTCGTCATCGGATGGAAGAAGATAGAAGATGCCGCTTGGAGAAGATGTTTGCCGGTCCGGATGTCCTCTTCTTGCCGGATAGGAGGAAGACTTTGGAGCCTCTTCTGGACTTCTTCAGTGGATGTCTAGCCCCCGCTTGGGTTGGATGAAGATCTTGGAGCCAGGACGGATCGGTGAACCTGGCATGGTGAAGACAAGGTAGGAAGATCATCAGGGGGGTAGTGTTAGGTTTATTTAAGGGGGGTTTGGGTTAGATTAGGGGTATGTGGGTGGTGGGTTGTAATGTTGGGGGGGGGTATTGTATGTTTTTTTTTACAGGCAAAAGAGCTGAAATTCTTGGGGCATGCCCCGCAAAGGGCCCTGTTCAGGGCTGGTAAGGTAAAAGAGCTTGTAATATTTGTATTTTAGAATAGGGTAGGGAATTTTTTATTTTGGGGGGCTTTGTTATTTTATTAGGGGGCTTAGAGTAGGTGTAATTAGTTTAAAATTGTTGTAATATTTTTCTTATCTTTGTAAATATTTTATTATTTTCTGTAACTTAGTTCTTTTTTATTTTTTGTACTTTAGATAGTTTATTTAATTGTATTTATTTGTAGCAATTGTGTTTAATTAATTTATTGATAGTGTAGTGTTAGGTTAATTGTAGGTAATTGTAGGTAGTTTATTTAATTATTTTATTGATAGGGTAGTGTTAGGTTTAATTATATCTTAGGTTAGGATTTATTTTACAGGTAAATTTGTTATTATTTTAACTAGGTAACTATTAAATAGTTCTTAACTATTTAATAGCTATTGTACCTGGTTAAAATAATTACAAAGTTGCCTGTAAAATAAATATTAATCCTAAAATAGCTATAATATAATTATAAATTATATTGTAGCTATATTAGGATTTATTTTACAGGTAAGTATTTAGCTTTAAATAGGAATTATTTATTTAATAAGAGTTAATTTATTTCGTTAGATAAAAATTATATTTAACTTAGGGGGGTGTTAGTGTTAGGGTTAGACTTAGCTTTAGGGGTTAATACATTTATTAGAATAGCGGTGAGCTCCGGTCGGCAGATTAGGGGTTAATAATTGAAGGTAGGTGTCGGCGATGTTAGGGAGGGCAGATTAGGGGTTAATACTATTTATGATAGGGTTAGTGAGGCGGATTAGGGGTTAATAACTTTATTATAGTAGCGCTCAGGTCCGCTCGGCAGATTAGGGGTTAATAAGTGTAGGCAGGTGTCGGCGACGTTGTGGGGGGCAGATTAGGGGTTAATAAATATAACATAGGGGTCGGCGATGTTAGGGCAGCAGATTAGGGGTACATAGGGATAACGTAGGTGGCGGCGGTTTACGGAGCGGCAGATTAGGGGTTAAAAGTGTAATGCAGGGGTCAGCGATAGCGGGGGCGGCAGATTAGGAGTTAATAAGTGTAAGGTTAGGGGTGTTTAGACTCGGGGTACATGTTAGGGTGTTAGGTGCAGACGTAGGAAGTGTTTCCCCATAGGAAACAATGGGGCTGCGTTAGGAGCTGAACGCTGCTTTTTTGCAGGTGTTAGGTTTTTTTTCAGCTCAAACAGCCCCATTGTTTCCTATGGGAGAATCGTGCACGAGCACGTTTTTGATGCCGGCCGCGTCCGTAAGCAACTCTGGTATCGAGAGTTGCATTTGCGGTAAAAATGCTCTACGCTCCTTTTTTGGAGCCTAACGCAGCATTTGTTTGAACTCTCGATACCAGAGTTAAATTTATGGTGCGGCCAGAAAAAAACCCGCGGAGCGTTAACAGCCCTTTTACCGCCAAACTCCAAATCTAGCCGATAGTAATATACGGTATAGATGTGAATAAATATATTAACGCAACTATATAGTACAGAAAAAAGTTCATAACATTTGCTATATGTGAACTAGGAGTTTCATATGTATCTAGCCTTATAAAAGTTGCGATGATATGATCGGAAAAGAAAAATATTTAAGAAATAAATAAAATATGAGGAGTAAAAAAGAGAAAAAGGAAAATAACAAGCACGAATGCTAAATCAAAGTAGGCATTACACCTAGGAGAGATATATACATATATATTTATGTGTTACTATGTGTATATACATATATATTTATGTGTACTATGTGTATATACATATATATTTATGTGTTACTATGTGTATATACATATATATGTATGTGTTACTATGTGTATATACATATATATTTATGTGTTATTATGTGTATATACATATATATTTATGTGTTACTATGTGTATATACATATATATTTATGTGCTAATATGCTTATATACATATATATTTATTTATGTGTTAATATGCTTATATACATATATATTTATGTGTTAATATGTTTATATACATATATATTTATGTGTTACTATGTGTATATACATATATATGTATTTGTTACTATGTGTATATACATATATATTTATGTGTTACTATGTGCATATACATATATATTTATGTGTTACTATGTGTATATACATATATATTTATGTGTTACTATGTGTATATACATATATATTTATGTGTTATTATGTGTATATACGTATATATTTATGTGTTACTATGTGTATATACATATATATTTATGTGTTATTATGTGTATATACATATATATGTATGTGTTACTATGTGTATATACATATATATTTATGTGGTATTATGTGTATATACATATATATTTATGTGCTAATATGCTTATATACATATATATATATGTGTTTCTATGTGTATATACATATATATTTATGTGTTAATATGAGTATATACATATATATTTATGTGTTAATATGTGTATATACATATATATTTATGTGTTACTATGTGTATATACATATATATTTATGTGTTACTATGTGTATATACATATATATTTATGTGTTATTATGTGTATATACATATATATTTATGTGTTAATATGTGTATATACATATATATTTATTAGTTATTATGCGTATATACATATATATTTATGTGTTAATATGTGTATAGACATATATATTTATGTGTTATTATGTGTATATACATATATATTTATGTGTTAATATGTGTATATACATATATATTTATGTGTTACTATGTGTATATACATATATATTTATGTGTTATTATGTGTATATACATATATATTTATGTGTTACTATGTGTATATACATATATATTTATGTGTTAATATGTGTATATACATATATACTTATGTCTTACTATGTATATATACATATATATTTATGTGTTACTATGTGTATATACATATATATTTATGTGTTACTATGTGTATATACATATATATTTATGTGTTATGTGTATATACATATATATTTATGTGTTAATATGTGTATATACATATATATTTATGTGTTACTATGTGTATATATATATATTTTTATGTGTTATTATGTGTATATACATATATATTTATGTGTTACTATGTGTATATACATATATATTTATGTATTATTATGTGTATATACATATATATTTATGTGTTACTATGTGTATATACATATATATCTATGTGTTACTATGTGTATATACATATATATTTATGTGTTGCTGTGTGTATATACATATATATTTATGTGTTACTATGTGTATATACATATATATATTTATGTGTTATTATGTGTATATACATATATATTTATGTGTTACTATGTGTATATACATATATATTTATGTGTTACTATGTGTATATACATATATATATTTATGTGTTATTATGTGTATATACATATATATTTATGTGTTACTATGTGTATATACATATATATTTATGTGTTAATATGTGTATATACATATATATTTATGTGTTATTATGTGTATATACTTATATATTTATGTGTAAATATGTGTATATACATATATATTTATGTGTTACTATGTGTATATACATATATATTTATGTGTTACTATGTGTATATACATATATATTTATGTGTTACTATGTGTATATACATATATATTTATGTATTAGTATGTGTATATACATATATATGTATGTGTTACTATGTGTATATACATATATATTTATGTGTTATTATGTGTATATACATATATATTTATGTGTTACTATGTGTATATACATATATATTTATGTGTTAATATGTGTATATACATATATATTTATGTGTTAGTATGCTTATATACATATATATGTATGTGTTATTATGTGTATATACATATATATTTATGTGTTACTATGTGTATATACATATATATTTATGTGTCACTATGTGTATATACATATATATTTATGTGTTAATATGTGTATATACATATATATTTATGTGTTACTATGTGTATATACATATATATTTCTGTGTTACTATGTGTATATACATATATATTTATGTGTTAATATGTGTATATAAATATATATTTATGTGTTAATATGTGTATATACATATATATTTATGTGTTAATATGTGTATATACATATATATTTATGTGTTAGTATGCTTATACACATATATATTTAT
Organism: Bombina bombina; assembly: GCF_027579735.1. NCBI lineage: Eukaryota > Metazoa > Chordata > Amphibia > Anura > Bombinatoridae > Bombina > Bombina bombina. The sequence goes on along the minus strand of NC_069505.1, from coordinate 609,253,667 downwards.
GTGTTAGTATGTGTATATACATATATATTTATGTGTTAGTATGTGTATATACATATATATTTATGTGTTACTATGTGTATATACATATATATTTATGTGTTACTATGTGTATATACATATATATTTATGTGTTACTATGTGTATATACATATATATTTATGTGCTAATATGCTTATATACATATATATATTTATGTGTTAATATGTGTATATACAGTACATATATATTTATGTGCTAATATGCTTATATGCATATATATTTATGTGTTAGTATGTGTGTATACATATATATTTATGTGTTGCTATGTGTATATACACATATATTTATGTGTTAGTATGTGTATATACATATATATTTATGTGTTACTATGTGTATATACATATATATTTATGTGCTAATATGCTTATATACATATATATTTATTTATGTGTTAATATGCTTATATACATATATATTTATGTGTTAATATGTTTATATACATATATATTTATGTGTTACTATGTGTATATACATATATATGTATTTGTTACTATGTGTATATACATATATATTTATGTGTTACTATGTGTATATACATATATATTTATGTGTTAGTATGTGTATATACATATATATTTATGTGTTAGTATGTGTATATACATATATATGTATGTGCTACTATGTGTATATACATATATATTTATGTGTTACAATGTGTGTATACATATATATTTATGTGCTAATATGCTTATATACATATACATTTATGTGTTAATATGCTTATATGCATATATATATATATATATATATATATATATATATATATATATATATATATATATATATATTTATGTGTTAATATGTTTATATACATATATATATTTATGTGTTACTATGTGTATATACATATATATTTATGTGTTAATATGTTTACATACATATATATTTATGTGTTTCTATGTGTATGTACATATATATTTATGTGTTAGTATGTGTATATACATATATATATTTATGTGCTACTATGTGTATATACATATATATTTTTGTGTTACAATGTGTGTATAAATATATATTTATGTGCTAATATGCATATATACATATATATTTATGTGTTAATATGCTTATATGCATATATATTTATGTGTTAATATGTTTATATACATATATATTTATGTGTTACTATGTGTATATACATATATATTTATGTGTTAATATGTTTACATACATATATATTTATGTGTTAATATGTGTATACATATATATATTTATGTGTTACTATGTGTATATGCATATATATTTATGTGTTATTATGTGTATATACATATATATTTATGTTAGTATGTGTATATACATATATATTTATTTGTTAATATGTTTATGCACAAATATATTTGTGTTACTATGTGTATATACATATATATTTATGTGTTACTATGTGTATATACATATATATTTATGTGTTACTATGTGTATATACATATATTTATGTGTTAGTAAGTGTATATACATATATATTTATGTGTTATTATGTGTATATACAAATATATATTTATGTGTTACTATGTGTATATACATATATATTTATGTGTTACTATGTGTATATACATATATAGCTATCTGTTACTGTGTGTATATACATATTTATTTATGTGTTACTATGTGTATATACAAATATATTTATGCATTATTATGTGTATATACATATATATTTATGTGTTACTATGTATATATATATATATATATATATATATATATATATATATATATATATATATATATATATATATATATATTTATGTGTTACTATGTGTATATACATATATATGTATGTGTAACTATGTGTATATACATATATATTTATGTGTTACTATGCATATATACATATATGTTTATGTGTTACTATGTATATATACATATATATTTATGTGTTACTATGTGTATATACATATATATATTTATGTGTTAGTATGTATATATATATATATATATTTATATATATATATATATATATATATATATATATATATATATTTATGTGTTACTATGTGTATATACATATATATTTATGTGTTAGTATGTGTATATACATATATATATATTTATGTGTTACTGTGTGTATATACATATATATTTATGTGTTAATATGTGCATATACATAAATATTTATGTGTTAGTATGTGTATATACATATATATGTATGTGTTACTATGTGTATATACATATATATATATTTATGTGTTACTGTGTGTATATACATATATATTTATGTGTTAATATGTGCATATGCATAAATATTTATGTGTTAGTATGTGTATATACATATATATTTATGTGTTACTATGTGTATATACATATATATATTTATGTGTTACTGTTTGTATATACATATATATTTATTAATACTATACTTATATACATATATATTTATGTAATACTATACTTATATATATATATATATATATTTATGTGTTACTATGTGTGTATATACATATATATATTTATGTGTAATTATGTGTATATACATATATATACATATATATTTATGTGTTACTATGTGTATATACATATATATTTATGTGTTACTATGTGTGTATATTCATATATATTTGTGTGTTACTATGTGTATATACATATATATATTTATGTGTTACTATGTGTATATACATATATATTTATGTGTTACTATGTGTATATACATATATATTTATGTGTTACTATGTGTATATACATATATATTTATGTGTTACTATGTGTATATACATATATATTTATGTGTTACTATGTGTATATACATATATATTTATGTGTTAATATGTGTATATACAGATATATTTATGTGTTACTTTGTGTATATACATATATATTTATGTGTTACTATGTGTATATACATATATATTTATGTGTTACTATGTGTATATACATATATATTTATGTGTTAGTATGTGTATATACATATATATTTATGTGTTACTATGTGTATATACATATATATTTATGTGTTAGTATGTGTATATACATATATATTTATGTGTTACTATGTGTATATACATATATATTTATGTGTTAATATGTGTATATACATATATAATTATGTGTTAGTATGTGTATATACATATATATTTATGTGTTACTATGTTGATATACATGTATATTTATGTGTTACTATGTATATATACATGTATATTTATGTGTTACTATGTGTATATACATATATATTTATGTGTTAATATGTGTATATACATATATATTTATGTGTTATTATGTGTATATACATATATATTTATGTGTTACTATGTGTATATACATATATATTTATGTGTTACTATGTGTATATACATATATATTTATGTGTTACTATGTTTATATACATATATATTTATGTGTTACTATGTGTATATACATATATATTTATGTGTTACTATGTGTATATACATATATATTTATGTGTTACTATGTGTATATACATATATATTTATGTGTTACTATGTGTATATACATATATATTTATGTGTTACCATGTGTATATACATATATATTTATGTGTTACTATGTGTATATACATATATATTTATGTGTTACTGTGTGTATATACATATATATTTATGTGTTACTATGTGTATATAAATATATATTTATGTGTTAGTATGTGTATATACAGATATATTTATGTGTTACTATGTGTATATACATATATATTTATGTGTTACTATGTGTATATAAATATATATTTATGTGTTACTATGTGTATATACAGATATATTTATGTGTTACTATGTGTATATACAGATATATTTATATGCTAGTATGTGTATATACATATATATGTATGTGTTACTATGTGTATATACATATATATTTATGTGTTACTATGTGTATATACATATATATTTATGTGTTACTATGTGTATATACATATATATTTATGTGTTACTGTGTGTATATACATATATATTTATGTGTTACTATGTGTATATAAATATATATTTATGTGTTAGTATGTGTATATACAGATATATTTATGTGTTACTATGTGTATATACATATATATATTTATATGTTTTTATGTGTATATACATATATATTTATGTGTTACTAAGTGTATATACATATATATTTATGTGTTACTATGTGTATATACATATATATTTATGTGTTACTATGTGTATATACATGTATATTTATGTGTTACTATGTGTATATACATATATATTTATGTGTTACTATGTGTATATACATATATATTTATGTGTTACTATGTGTATATACATATATATTTATGTGTTACTATGTGTATATACATATATATTTATGTGTTACTATGTGTATATACATATATATTTATGTGTTACTGTGTGTATATACATATATATTTATGTGTTACTATGTGTATATAAATATATATTTATGTGTTACTATGTGTATATACAGATATATTTATGTGTTACTATGTGTATATACAGATATATTTATGTGTTACTGTGTGTATATACATATATATTTATGTGTTACTATGTGTATATACATATATATTTATGTGTTACTGTGTGTATATACATATATATTTATGTGTTACTATGTGTATATAAATATATATTTATGTGTTAGTATGTGTATATACAGATATATTTATGTGTTACTATGTGTATATACATATATATTTATGTGTTACTATGTGTATATACATATATATTTATGTGTTACTATGTGTATATACATATATATATTTATGTGTTATGTGTATATACATATATATTTATGTGTTATTATGTTTATATACATATATATTTATTTGTTAGTATGTGTATATACATATATATTTATGTGTTAATATGTGTATATACATATATATTTATGTGTTACTATGTATATATACATATATATTTATGTGTTACTATGTGTATATAAATATATATTTATGTGTTACTATGTGTATATACATATATATTTATGTGTTACTATGTGTATATACATATATATTTATGTGTTAGTATGTGTATATACATATATATATTTATGTGTTAATATGTGTATATACATTTATATTTATGTGTTATTATGTGTATATAAATATATATTTATGTGTTACTATGTGTATATACAGATATATTTATGTGTTACTATGTGTATATACATATAATATATGTTTATGTGTTAATATGCTTGTATACATATATAAGTATATGTTAATATCTGTATATACATATAATATATGTTTATGTGTTAATATGCTTGTATTCATATATAAGTATATGTTAATATCTGTATATACATATATAAACACATAAATATATAGGTATATATTCATATACATATATATTTACACTTTGCTGTCTATCCCCTTTACTGAGCTAGGTTCTCTACCATGTCTCACGGCATGAGAATGAGTCTCCCATTGTAATGTGAACATGAGCTCGCGTTCGCATTGCTTCTAACTTTTAATATGAGCTTACATTGGAGGAGCACAAATATCTTTAATGTCCACTCCTAATCTGGCCCTTATATGGTAAGAAGTGGGTGGAAATATTGTAGAATATGGGAGAGGATTTATATGATGTTGTGAGCTAAGTTTCTTCCCTTCATAACTGGGGTTAGAAAACCATAGTCTTCCTGCAGTCTGTTCTATATGCAACTAAAGCCAGTGAGAGTGACGGAATGTACTCAACCTTCAGTAACCAATAGAACATACATAGAACAAATGTGTAAGCAGTTGTGTATTTTTAATTTGCAGAAAACATTACAAAAGTAATATGAAACATCATCCATTAACTCAAAATATCACATTAATATAACTATATTTTATTTTCCTAGAAAAAATCACAAGTGAGACTGTAAGAAACAGCACAGTATTGGGAGGATTCTATCTAAAAACATTTAATGTATCTGATAAAGGACAACTTGTGGTTGTCATTGGGGTTTTGTTTATGTATTTACTGGCTGTACTTGGAAACGTCACTATTGTCACACTTGTATCTCTGGTGTCCCAGCTGCAATCACCAATGTATTTATTCCTGTGCAGTTTATCAGTACAAGACATCATGTACGTATCTGCTATTTTACCAAAGCTGTTGGCCATCACTATCACAGGTGACACCAGCATAACGTTCTCAGGCTGCATTACACAGATATTTCTATTTGTATTCTGCGTTGATACAGAATTTTTCCTGCTAACCTCCATGGCTTATGACCGCTATGTGGCCATCTGTATCCCACTGCATTATTCTCTTATTATGAGCAAAACGGTGTGTGCTCTGCTTATCACTGTGTCTTGGTTTGGCGGCTTCCTGAATGCATGTGCCTACTCTTTGATTTTGTCTCATTTAACCTTCTGTAATAAGAAGGTCATAAACAATTTCTTCTGTGATTTAATAATAGTACTGAAGCTCTCGTGTAGTGACATCACATATATTATGACTTTGTTTATACCATTGGAAAGCACAGTATTGGGTTTGATACCATTTACCCTTATTATGATTTCCTATATCTATATCATAGCCACCATCCTAAAGATCCGATCATCATCTGGAAGACTGAAGACCTTCTCCAGCTGCTCCTCCCATCTCACAGTTGTTGTACTCTTTTACGGAACTTCTATGAGCTTGAACATGAAACCTAAGTCGGAAAATTCTCTGGAAATAGATAAACTGCTCTCCATGATTTACATTGGCGTGGTTCCCATGGTAAATCCACTGGTTTATAGCCTGAGAAATAAAGAGGTTTTGAAGGCCATGAAAAATAGTTTGAAAAAGACTAAATAAATTCTAAACATTATCATGTGCTGTTATGGGCTATATTATGAGTGGTGTGCTAACTGTTGCGCTCGACTGTAAAGGGGCTTTATAAAGGCTTTTTGATGAAGCACAATTGAATTTAACGTGCTTCTGAAAATGCTACTTGAGAGCTCTGCTTAACTGTTACGCAAGACAAAAAAAGTTGCACAAAATACACCAAAATTATATTAAAAGTACAGTTACACTCATAATAACACTATCTCAGGTGTGCAAACACCTGCAAATGACTTTAACATAGAGAAACATACATGTCTAAATATGTACAGTATATGTATATTATGTATATATATATATATATATATATATATATATATATATATATATATATATATATATATATATTTATACAGTATATATTTGTTTACATGTGTATTTTTTGTATTTATATGTGTGTATTCATATATATTTACATATATATATATAAAGAGAGAGAGACTCCAAATAAGTGCACTCTCACTTGCCAACCCAAATACAGACCAGGGTGCTTAACAAAATATTCAATCTGGACAAGGATAAGCACTCACTGGATTTAAACACAACAAATAATTTATTCGGCAGTGACGTTTCGGGGCATTCACCCCTTCCTCAGACAACCCAAAATGTAATACAAACAGTGTTAAATAGCGAATCAAACCCCTCCCCCATCAAGTTTCAGCCAATCAAAATACATCAAATCAAATCCATAGGAGATGTATGTTAACAAAAACAATTACACTTCTGTATAATACCACCATAGCATACAATATTAATAAAAAGCATGTGTATAGAATATACATCTATTGTGAGATGTTAATATGTGTCAGTGACAATATAGTGAGTGGCTATGGAGCGCAACCAGAATCAACATATTGTTTAATCTGCCCTCTGCAGCACACAATGTTTTCAACACATAAGGCATAAAATTAAGTTAATATAACAGTGTAAAACAGCTTACTTTTTAAACCATATTCGTCAGTCAACAGGCAGTATATGTGTTCGGCCATTCATTACCACGCTCAACCCAGCGTGGGTTACCATCAAATCCAATCACAGAGTGCAATGCCCCAAGCAATGTTATATGTTGCCATGGTAACATGCCGCGACACAACTGATATCACCAAAGAGAGGCTATCATATGTAAGTCAGCAGTAGGTTGTCATGGCAACCCAGTACCATTTATACGGTAATATATACAGAGATCCCAAAGGTACAATGTAAACTCAATGAGCCAGCTTAGCGGGTAATTTAGTCTAATCAGACACTGCAAGTAACTAAGTAGATTTAGGGAGATAATACATGCCATCTCAGTATCCGATTAACAAAAAGCTGACTCAATAACCAGCTATCAAGTGATAGAACTGACAGCAGATATTTGAGATATAGCTCAGATATCCATAATGAGACAAGCAGGCAACCTGTGGGATCATAGTGGATACATACTAGAAAATCTAATGGGGATCTTGTATCAAAAATAAGGTATATATATATATATATAGCCATATGTCTTCAAATCTGGAATCTAGCAAGAATATATATTGATGGTAAGCTGTCAATTCTATTACCAATAAAACACATACTAAGACTATCTAGTTATTGGGTCCAAAGTGTCCTACTACTAACCGCTATAAATTACTCCCTAGTAACTCTAGACTGTCAGTGGGAGACCTCAGTGTACCATGGGGATGATCTAAATCATTTGTTTGATTTGATTTTTTGTTTGATGGTTTGATTTGCTATTTAACATTGTTTGTATCACATTTTGGGTTGTCTGAGGAAGGGGTGAATGCCCCGAAACGTCACGTGAGTGCTTATCCTTGTTCAGATAATATATATATATATATATATATATATATATATATATATACATACATATATATACACATATATATATATACACATATATATATATATATACACACATATATATATATGTATATATATATATATATATGTATATATATATATATATATATATGTGTGTATATATATATATGTATATATATATATATATATATATATACACACATATATATATATATATACACATATATATATATATACACACACACACATATATATATATATATATATATAATGCACCAACATGGAAATTCTGAGATGAATTCGAACCCGAAAATCCAGGATGCACTTGGCCGAAAACTGAAACAGTAAATTCCTTTTTTGTTTTTTAAGGCACAATTAGACTATTTAATTAATTAATCTGAATAGAAAAACTGCAAGCCAATACAATAAAATAACACTTTTATTGAAAGTAACACATTGAAATTGGACAAAAAAATATATTAAAGCAATAATATGCTACACAATAATTTTACCAAGAAAAAAAAAACAGGGAAATAAAAACAAAATGGAAAAAAATAATTACAATGCCATTTTTGGCCAAAATGTTTCTGCGACCGAAATTTTGGTGCATCCCTATTAAATATGAATATACTATATTATTCTTTATTTAGTTCTGTGTAACAGAATCAGATTTAAGTTTTTTGTTTTTTTTTACCAATCATCCAAATAAGTATAGTCCTAGAAAACTATTATTATATGCAAAACAGTAAGTCAAGTAATTAATTTAAACAGCAGCTCTAGGCTAGCATCACATTGGAAATATGCTACACAATAATTTTGAGTGTATGCGTTGGCATAGACAGAGGCATTACTATTGGTAGAGGTGGAGATAATAATAAGTTCTCCTTCAAAAGGAGTTCAGATGGATATATAACCTCTCTACCATTAGTCCTAAGGGCATGAACGAAAAATTAGACATGGACAGTTTTCAAGAATAAATTTCCAATGATGATAAGATCTATACTTTTTTAGTCAAATCACTGAAAAAAGTATATGGGGCCGAATTATCAAGCTCCGAATGGAGCTTGATGCCCCTGTTTCCGCGCAGAAATCTATGATTATAAAATGTAAATAAGTATAAGTTTTAAACTTTGTATATTATTTTCTTTTTTGAGCTAAATACTGTATTGGCCCTTTTAAGATGTTTATATTTCACCTCCAATATGGGTGGAGTCAGTAGTGCTTTAAATAGCCTGCAAGAAGTATTGAATCTAACAAGCCCTGAGGAAGCCCCATCTCTCTGATGACGAGGGGGTGAAACAAGCGTCAGCATTGGCTGACCGATCAATTTGACTGACACACTGAGTTGTTTGGTCTTGAACGTTGTGGCAGATGCTGAAGACTAGGAGAGTTTGCTGAATGGCAAAACGATTCTGTTACCTCGGTATGTAGCAGTAAAGTATGGAAGTTTGGATCCTTTCATTCAAAGAACTACAGCAGGAGGTTTTTGAGTCTGTACGACGTTTTGCAGGCAACTATATAAGCAGATGCGACTGACAGAGGGGTATGTGCTTATTGCCTTAACCACATGCTTAGCTGGCAACACTAACCCTGCTTTATGCTTACAAACTGGCACTCTTCATTAATCACGCTACTACTCTACTGGGGTAAGAACCAATTCCGTTTGCCCTACCAGGACACCTTAAAAATTGGCTCTGACTGTTACACTTGGCTTCTGACCCGGACTTTGCTCATTACAGTTCATACCCTGACTGTGGACATTTTTGCTCTACTTCTGTCCCTTATATTTTATATGTACCCATGGTACTGAAATACTGTGTGTATGTGGGTCTTTGTATAAAGCTCTGTTTATCCCATACAGCGTGGCCACGCCCCCTGCTATTACATAGTACATGTTGTTGTATTATGTTTATCCTTCCACGTGTTGAGTGGCTATGTACAGACAACTTAGATCCCTCAGCTCAGATTGTGCCTCATTTGGGGGTTCTGAATACTGAGTGGGTGTAACTGATATTCTTATGTTTGCAGGGGTATTTAAATTTCCTTGTGGTGCTTTATTAGGCACAATCTCAGCTGTGTAATTCTAGGACTGGTCCTGTTTTATTGTTATTTTATTTGTTTATAGGTATATATTTTCAGTGATCCTTTGATCAGTGCTGCTGTTGCAAGTTCTGACTCAATATTATGTATTAATACATTTGCAATTTGATATCTATCAGTTGAATCTGTTGCATTATTTTCTAAAAAAAAAAAGTGCTGTATCCCCTGTCTTTTAAACAGTGCTACTACTGTATACCACTGTTCTTCTTTATTTTTTATAGATTTGCTAATTATATTATAAGGGTTTGCACCACTTGCCTATTAAGGTGCTAGTATGAGGGCCATATGTTAATACTAGCTTATATTTTTTGCAACATTTTCCCTACTACATTGTTTCCATCCACATATAATCTTTTTATATACCACCTGTGTGCAGGGTGTGGCTTAATCAATTACAATGGTTTACCTGAGGATAATTAATGTTGCTACCCCCAACCGGTCAGGTTAAAATCAAACATTTTTTCTTTTTTTTCAAAATTTATATCCAAACACTTATATGTCTATTAGCCTAATTTAACATGTTATGCTTTTGTATTATGTTTAGAGTAAGTATAGCTCAAAGGTTACAGTACACAGGAATTTAAAAACAATTATAAAAACAAATGCAGATCATAATCCTTGTTTAATCCATTCCGATACAGAGTTTTCAGATTTTGTATCCACCATACTTCTTTCTTTTTTAGTAACAGCTCTCTATTACCTCCTCTCCTTTGTTTAGGGATATGGTCTATGACCTGGCTAGCTGGCTAACAGTATGCCCCACTGTTATAAAGTGTGATGAATAATTCTCAAAACTCTCTTCTAAATTTAGACTATATCTAGATAGTCACAATTTTCCAACAAACTGATTCCCACTCTGTAGTTCAATCAAATCTATAACAACTTTTATTATCATTATTTTTGAACAATTTTGCTCTAATAGACCAACTTGTACAGTAAAATTTCTTCAAGCTTTCATAATGCAAATAAATCTAAAATCATATATATTAACTGTCAGCTTTAAAACATCTTAAAAAATGTTTGATAGACACAATATCTCTAAAATTCTTGCTACAGTGACTGCTTCGTTTCCATGCAGTTAGAAAACACAGCTCTAATGCTTCAAATGTAAAACATATTCACAGTGATAAATGACAGCGGTATCTCTTTAAATTCCTTTTTTTTTTTTTTTTTCGTTTTTTTTTTTTTTTTTTTTTTTTTTGCCTGCAGGCTGTAACCTTTTTTTCAGATAGTACAGTCTTTCCTTTGTATGCTGTTTTCACAGACAATTGATGCAGGTGCTTTTAAGTTGCAAATTACAGTCTCTGCTTCTATTAGCAATTGGTGTGGGTGTATTTCTTTAAAAAACGTTGTGCTCTGAGACGAGGTGATTATACAGTTCAGAGTATAATAAAATATTGGTTCTAATAAGACTGTCTCTGTATTTCTAAGGGGGTATATTAAATTATCTATTTCTTTCTGGGGGAAGATTTTGATGAATCTAGACCATTTCTGAAAAAAGAGAATTATGTCTCTTTCGGAAGCCAGAGTTATGTCCAGCTGCTCGATGAGACATTACTTTTTCATGTAGTTTTTAACTTCTGATATACTCGGGATTGAAGTGTCTCGCCATTTATTAAGAATTAAATTCCTTGCGGCCAGAATTGTCATGTTTATTATTTTTTTAGAGTTATGAGTGGACGGGGGTTCAGCAAAGAAGATTACTTCTGCCAAGGAGAGAGAGAAAGGAGGGATTTTCAACACCCTAGTGAGCCAAAATTCTAATTTCCGCCAAAACTGCATTAATCGGGGACAGGTCCATATCATATGGACTAAGTCCGCCGCTGGGAGGGAACATTTTGGACACATATTAAAGTTGGAGTTATGCCATTTAAATCCTTTGAGGGGGGTGTAATAAGTTCTATACAATAGCTTGATGTGTGATTCCATCCAGCTAGCAGACAAGGTAGTTTGTGTTATTGTAGCTATAGAATTTTCAACCTGGTTGGGGTCTATGTCTAGATCTTGCAATAGTAAATTCCATTTTTGCGTTATATACTCAAGATTAGATTCACCTTTCTGGCTGACCAGCAAGTTATACCAAGTTGAGATGGAGAATAGGTTATTTTTAACCAGAATAGGCCAGCTATCTAGTTTCCCCCAAGACCAGGACCAGCCATATTTGCTGATAAGCGAGAAAAGATAATGCCTAGCCTGTAGGTACGCAAAGAAATCTTTATTGCTTAGTTCAAATTCCTGTTTTAAGGTCTCAAAAGTTTTAATTAGACAGGCCTCCTGATTTATAAATTGTGTGAGGTAAGTCAATCCGAGGCTATTCCATCCCTGGAAGACCTGCGATTGGGTACCTCTTTGAAATTCCGGATTGCCACATAATCCTTGAAATTTCGGAATGGATAGGTCTATGCCTAATTTATGTCCCAATTTTCTCCAAGCTTGTAATATTGTGTATATAGAGCTAAGGCATTTCACTTCCTTAGGAATCAGGTGCAGTGGGCAGTGAATTAACGCTGTAGGCTTATACGGATATAATATGTTTATTTCAAGAATGTTATTCGTGAAGTAATTCGTATTTAATAGCCAATCTATTACAGTTCGAGCTAAAAAGACCAAGCTGTAGCTACTGAGATCTGGTAAAGCCATGCCACCATATCTCCTGGGCAGATGCAATCTAGAGATCAAAATTCGGGGCCTTTTGCACCTCCATAGGAAGTACCGAAGAGCCTTACATAGACTCTTCCAGTCTTTAGTTTTCAAGATAACTGGTACATTTTGCAAAGGGAAGAGGATCTTGGGAAGAAGGACCATCTTGAAAAGAGCAATTCGACCCGTCAATGAGAGGGGGAAATTTTGCCAGTTCTTCATATACTCCTTTACCTTAAATAGGACTGGAGAGATATTAAGATCATACCACTCTTGTGGATTGGGGGAAATGTTAATGCCTAAATATCTGAAGTGAGATCTAACCTCATTAAAAGGTAAGTCAGTCATAGATGTCTCACTTTTCCTAATCCACATTAATTCTGATTTGGTCAGATTAATTTTATATCCCGTAAAGGCTCCAAAAGAGTTTGTAATCGAGAGTAATTTGGGGATATTGGATCTGGTATTTGAGACGTAGACCAGTACATCATCGGCATACAAAGCAATTTTTTGTTCCACTGACCCTATCTGAATACCTTGGAGATCTTTTCTTATTTTAAGGGCAAGAGGCTCAATGGCTAGGTCAAAGAGCAAAGGAGATAAGGGGCAGCCTTGTCTGGTGCCCCTTTGAAGTTTAATTGGACCAGATTCTAGCTGGTTAATGGAAAGCTTGGTTGATGAGTTTTCACAGAGATTTTTAATAAAGTGTACAAAGTTGTCCTTAAAACCAAAGGATAGCAAGGAAGACAGAATATGCCGATGATGTACTGAATCAAACGCCTTCTCTGCGTCTAAGGCTATTACCGCCAGATCCATTTGATCTTGAGATGGTGTTTTCACAAAGTTATTGAAATAGTCAAGGATCAGAAAGAGTTCTCTGATTTTAGCTGTTAAATTGCGTTCGTTTAGAAACCCCGCCTGGTCCTCATTAATGAGAGGCCCAATCTCACTCTGTAATCTTTTGGCTAGGATCGAGGTCAATAGTTTGTAATCAGAGTTTAGTAATGCTATGGGCCAATAGGCCTCCTTTTTTTAGAGGGTTTTTACCTTGCTTTAAAATCAATGATGTCGTGGAGGCGGAGAAGGATATAGGAATAGGGTTCCTTTCTATGTAAAAGTAATTAAAGAGTGTCTTTAAGTGTGGAGTGACAATCGGTGCCAGCAACTTATAAAACTCAATAGGCAATGAGTCCGGCCCAGGAGCTTTGTCTGACCGGAGTTCCTTAATGGTTTGAAGGATCTCTTGATCCGATATAGGGGTATTAATTTTATTTACTGCCTCTTCCGTAAGTACTGGGTGGTCCAGGCCTTCCCAGAAATCTCTTGAGGCTACCATATCAGATTGCTTAAAGGAATAAATTCCTTTATAGTAATCTGAGAAAGTTTCTAGTATTTCTTTCGAATCATTAATCAAAGAGTCAGATTCTAGCAGTGAGTCAATTGAGGAATTCCCTTGTACATTCTTATATAGACTGGCCAGGAATTTACCAGCTTTGTCCCCATGGCGATAGAACTTTGCTTTAGATCTTAAGTCGGCTTGGACCGTGTTGTGGATCAGTAAGGTCTCTCTCTCTCTCTTGGCATTAGAATATTGTCTCCAATTTAGAGGGGTGGGATGGGATAAATATCTGTTATAAGAATTGGTCAAGGCTTTAAATGCTTGATTCTGTCTAAGACTAGTTTTCTTTTTTAGTTTGACCATATATGCAATAATCTCCCCCCCTCATTACGGCTTTACCCGCTTCCCATAAAGAATTTGGATTATTGACTGAGCCCAGATTTAAAGAAAAAAATTAATTCATTTTATTCATTAGCCAGTTTTTAAACTTTAAATTGCATGATAAAAATTTTGGGAAGAAAAACCGCCGTGAGGGGTGCATTTTACCACAGATAGGGATCTCTAGTAAGATTGGGGCATGATTTGAAATGGTTATTTGTGCAATCTTAGTAGTAGAGCCTATCTTTATAACTTTATCACTAACTAGAAATAAGTCTATTCTTGAAAGAGAGTTGGTGTTTCTAGCCTTGCACGTATAGTCTCTTTGATCTGGATGTTGTAATCTCCATAAGTCTTTAAGAGCCAAGTTACTCTCTAAAGTTCTAAACATTCTGGCCTCTAGCTTATCTCTCTTAGATTGCGAGCAGGTATTTTTTTTCCCCCTATGCCTGTCAATGGGTATTCGAGGTACCATATTGAAGTCCCCTGCTAATATGACATTCCCTTCCCCCATTTGTAGAATATTAGTTTGGACCGAGTCCCAAAATTTAGAGTCAAAGTTATTGGGGGCATAAATATTACAGAGTATATAGACAGAATTTGCCAGTTTGATCTTCAAAATTAAAATTCTACTATTTGAGTCAAGATATTTCGCTAATATTTCGTAGGATAGCCTCTTCCCCAGTAAAATAGCCACTCCCCGCTTCCTACCAATGCTAGGTACATAGAATACCTCTTTCACCCAAGAGGTTTTTAATTTAGCCGATTCATCTGCATTAAGATGAGTCTCTTGTATAAAAGATATATCGGTGTTATGTTTCCTCAGCTGCGACACTATAGCCTTGCGCTTTATTGGAGAGGAGATACCCCCAACGTTCCAGGACGTTAAAATGAATTTACCTATTTTAGACATCGCTTAAAAAGAAAGTTGAGGATAGGATGTAAATAAATAACTTATAAACAAATAATAACATGATAGATTTGAAAGAGAAAAAAAAAAAAAAAGAAAAGGGGAAAAAATGTTCCCTCTTCTCTCTTGTCTCTCTCTCTCCCTCTTAAAAGGAAAAATAAATGTATTGCCCTCCCATCCCCGTCCCCAGAAGAGTAATTCTCCTTAAGACTTAGTGCAGAAAAAGAAAAAGAAAAGAAAACAGAACCAATCATTTTTGTTTGTCAGAAATATGAGTGAGTACATTTAGACTACTAATAAACCTGTTATCCTATTTAGCAACTTTTTCCATAAAAAACTTTTCTGCCTCCGCAGCGGTCTCATAAAAATATATGTGGCCCTGAAATTCTATTTTGAGTTTGGCCGGATATAGTACAGTGGCAAAAATGCCTTCTTTAATTAGTCTGCCGCATATTGGGGTGAGTTCTCTTCTTGGTAAGAAAGGCTCTCCCCCTTTTCCTTTTCCCTTTTTTTATCTCTCTCTCTCTCTCTCTCTCTCTCTCTTTCTCTCGCTCTCCCTCTGTGCCGCCCCCCCTCTTCCCGCAGATGTCGAACAGATAACGGTTAAACTGAAACCTGGTTTAAAAAGTTTATGCCTTTAATTATCTATGTGTTAACAGGAGACCTTCTCTTTTCTTTATTTTTTGTATATGTATTTCTGCTGAGAATTGCTGATTATTGTTTATGTTGTAAATTTAAAACTGAATAAAAAATATAAATAAAAAAAAAAATAAAAAAAAAAATATTGGTTCTTGTGATTTATGGGAGGTAGCTCCCTTACGCTTAATCTATTTCAGCTTCTTTGTGTTCAGATGATTTCTCACCTCTTTGGCTGCCATCTGCAGGAAACTTTAGGTGTATATACACTCTCACCTGCTTTTGGCTTTTCCTTCCGGCTGGTCTTCTCCCGCTGAGACACGATTTGCACTGCGCGTCTCAGTCTGCTGGAAAACTTTGTGTGGTTCTTCACTTGCGCAAGCCTTACTTACCACAATCGGACTCCCATCCAAGCAATGAAGATGCAATAGTTGCTCTGCTCTTAAGTACCAAGTACGCAGAGTTTCTCCTTTCAAGTGTCTTTCTGTTACCTCTCACAGCAGCTTGCATACAATCCTTTCTACGCGTTTCACCCTTCCACTCAGGGCTTTTTCAAGATGCTGTATGCTGCTTGTTGCTCTCCTTAAATACACCTCAAACACACCTGTAATTGCTAAGTTCACTCCTCCTTTGACCTGGAAGCCTTTCAACAGTTAAAGTGTGATCTTTGTATATAATCATATACCGCTGTCTTTGTGCTATTTATTTATACCAGGCTGTTAATTATTCATTCTAAATTGATATAAGACTCATAAAATAGATAAAAATGTTAACATATTAGTTGTCAACCTAGTTTTGAAGCATATAAAAACTGAATCTCTAAATTAAAGTTTCCTAAAAATTATGATCTATCCGGGTATTGAACCCTTGTTTCCACGGTCTGAGGATGCAGAGTTCCCTCTGAGCTATAATTGCTCCTATACTTATTCTGATCTTATATTCATTAAATCTGATTTATTTTTGTTTTGTATACCCTAATGTTTTATTAGGCCTACTGTGATTAGCTTCCTTATTTTATTTGTTCTAATACATAAAAAATATAATTAAATAAATGAACTACAATTAGCTAAACTGAAATACAATTAAATAAACTATTCTATAATACAAAAAAACAAACACTAAATTACAAAAAATAAAGAAAAATTACAAGAAGTTTAAACTAATTACACCTAATCTAAGCCCCCTAATAAAATAAAAAAATCCCCCCAAAATAAAAAAATGCCCTACCCTATTCTAAATTACAAAAGTAATCAGCTCTTTTACCAGCCCTTAAAAGGGCTTTTCAGCCCAGTTGGGTGAAGACGACTCAAGGTAGGGAGATCTTCAGGGGGTTAGCGTTAGTTTTTTTTAAGGGGGGTTTGGGTGGGTTAGAGTAGGGGTATGTGGGTGGCGGGTTTTAATGTTGGGGGGGTTGTAATATTTTTTACAGGTGAAAGAGCTGAATACTTTGGGGCAATGCCCCGCAAAAAGCCCTTTTAAGGGCTGGTCAAAGAGCTGATTACTTTTGTAATTTAGAATAGGGTAGGGCATTTTTTTTTATTTTGGGGGGATTTTTTATTTTATTAGGGGGCTTAGATTAGGTGTAATTAGTTTAAACTTCTTGTAATTTTTCTTTATTTTTTGTAATTTAGTGTTTGTTTTTTTGTATTATAGAATAGTTTATTTAATTGTATTTCAGTTTAGCTAATTGTAGTTCATTTATTTAATTGATTAATTTAATGATAGCGTAGTGTTAGGTGTATTTGTAACTTAGGTTAGGATTTATTTTACAGGTCATTTTGTACTTATTTTAACTAGGTAGCTATTAAATAGTTATTAACTATTTAATAGCTATTGTACCTAGTTAAAATAAATACAAAGTTGCCTGTAAAATAAATATAAATCCTAAAATAGCTACAATGTAATTATTAGTTATATTGTAGCTATATTAGGGTTTATTTTACAGGCAAGTATTTAGTTTTAAATATGAATAATTTATTTAATTATAGGAATTTTATTTGGTTTAATTTAAATTATATTTAAGTTAGGGGGTGTTAGGGTTAGGGTTAGACTTCTGTTTAGGGGTTAATAACTTTATTATAGTAGCGGCGACGTTGCGGGTGGGAGATTAGGGGTTAATAATTGTAGGTAGGTGGCGGCGATGTTAGGGAGGGCAGATTAGAGGTTAATAAAATTTATTATAGTGTTTGCAAGGCGGAAGTGCGGCGGTTTAGGGGTTAATACATTTATTATAGTGGCGGCGAGGTCCGGTCGGCAGATTAGGGGTTAATAAGTGTAGGTAAGGTAGCGGTGATGTTGGGGGGCAGATTAGGGGTTAATAAATATAATATAGGTGTTGGCGATGTTAGGGGCAGCAGATTAGGGGTTCATAGCTATAATGTAGGTGGCGGCGATGTCCGGTCGGCAGATTAGGGGTTAAAAAAATTTATTAGAGGGTTGGCGATGTGGGGGTGGCTCGGTTTAGGGGTACATAGGTAGTTTATGGGTGTTAGTGTACTTTATAGCACAGTAGTTAGGAGCTTTATGTTCCGGCGTTAGCCCATAAAGCTCTTAACTACAGACTTTTTTTGGCGGTAGGAGTCTTGTCGGTAGAGGCTCTACCGCTCACTTGTTCCAGGACTCCAAATACCAGTGTTAGGCAAATCCCATAGAAAAGATAGGATACGCAATTGACGTAAGGGGATCTGCGGTAGCCTGGAGTTGCGGAAAGAAAGTGAGCGGTAGACCCTTTCCTGCCTGACTCTAAATACCAGCGGGCGGTAAAAAGCAGCGTTAGGACCCCTTAACACTGCTTTTGATGGCTAACGCCAAACTCTAAATCTACCCGAATGTTAATTGATGCATTCTCTTTCTAAAAACAAAATAACAGATACCTCCATAGTGATTACTTTTGGGAGGCCACAAGCAAGAAAAATTTCATGTAAACTGCCTGGAGTCTTATCTTACAGGAGGAAAACCAATGAAGACAGAAGGTTTCTCACCTCTGCTCCCAGATTTCCCCAATAACACATGTTATATATTGTTGTTTTTCAGGTGTCATCAGGACTGATCTAATCAAGAATCTATGATGGTGGAGTTGGACTAATTAAATAAGTATAAAATGTATCACAATGGTGATGTAAAATGTTGTATTAAGCCAAAGCAATATATGGCATAAAGGGGTAAATAATCATATAGGGCAAGTCACGTAAGTTTAACTAAGGGGGGGGCGAGTTGGATGATGCAATGATAGAGGCACATCCGAGCTTGAAGTTGATAACTGTGAATGTGGTTTCTACAGCTGATGGAGTGTTGTAGTGTGAAGTAAATATATGCCTTGTTTTAATCTCTTTTCATTACTTTGAGGATCCTGGAAAAAAACAAAGTGGTTCAAAGAGAGGCGATTGGTAAAGCAAAAGCAAGGACCAAGATGCCAAAGGATGAAAACAATGAAGTTTGGTGAACCATTATAACTTTTGTTGTACAAGCAAAAATTTGCACGTTATTAATAAAGGCCTAGATTACAAGTTTTGCGTTAACAGGGGTACGTTGCTTACGAGCAGTTTATGCTCACCGCTCACTTTCTAACAGTGCTGGTATTACTAGTTTTTACAAACCCGTCATTAAAAGACAAAAAGTGAGCGTAGAGCAAAATTTTGCTCCAAATCTCACTTCAATACCAGCGCTGCTTAAGTCAGTGGTGAGCTGGTGTAACATGCTTGTGCATGATTTCCCCATAGAAATCAATGGGAGAGCAGGCTGAAAAAAAGTCTAACACTGGCAAAAAGTAGCATTTAGCTCTTGCACTTATTAACCCCTAATCTGCCGACCCCCGACATCGCCAACACCTGCATTATATTATCAACCCCTAATCTGCCGCTCCGGACACCGCTGCCACCTACATTATACTTATGAACCCCTAATCTGCTGCCCCCAACATCGCTGACACCTACATTATATTTATTAACCTCTAATCTGCCACCATCTACCTACACTTATTAACCCCTAATCTGCCGCCCCCAATGTTGCCGCCACTATAATAAACATATTAACCCCTAAACCGTCGCACTCCCGCCTTGCAAATATTAGTTAATTATTATTAACCCCTACTTTATCGTCCCTAACATTGCCGCCACCTACCTACATTTATTAACCCCTAATCTGCTTCCCCCATCGTCGCCGCCACTATATTAAATGTATTAACCCCTAAACCTAAGTCTAACCCTAACCCTAACACCCCCTAACTTAAATATAATTTAAATAAATCGAAATAAAATAAAATAAAATTACTATCATTAACTAAATTATTCCTATTTAAAACTAAATACTTACCTATAAAATAAACCCTAAGTTAGCTACAATATAACTAGTAGTTACATTGTATCTAGCTTAGGTTTTATTTTTATTTCAGAGGCAAGTTTGTATTTATTTTAACTAGGTAGAATAGTTATTAAATAGTTATTAACTATTTAATAAACTACCTAGCTAAAATAAAGACAAATTGACCTGTAAAATAAAACCTAACCTAAGTTACAGAGTATTATCCCCGACTAGTGCTTTTGTAATATTAGGATGTTAGGGTTATGCTGCTAGGGGAGTGATTTGAATATGGAGTCTAATGTGAAAATAAACGCTTGTTTAAACTATATTATGTTGTCTCTAGAATCTATTTCTTACGGTTTAGATTTAACAAACTTATTGACAACAATCTTTACACTTGTATTTATATTAATAGCCACTCCACTGGTTAATAATCATACCAATAGAAACTCCATGTATCAGTCACACCCTCACGCATGTGCAGCCCGCAGAAGAAGACGCTGAACACAGTGCTATAAGTTTGTGGTAATTTTAATGTTTTTATATGCACCTGAGGAAACGGTCATTGAAGACCGAGAAACGTTGTGCTAATAAAGTCTTTTTATTCTTTTAATCAAGGCTTTTTGTGCCACAGACTTTTGTTTTTAAACATATCAGCTCGGTAATCCTGTGTAAAATGATTAACTCTCTGGTTATACCGTTAACTGTAGCTCTTTGGAGCATGCTGCTGCAGGATCTCACATCAGACGTTGGTTGTGTTCCAGCCCAGGAGAGTACAAGTCACACACAGACTTCGGATCCAGAAAGTACAAGAGTGTGAGTTAGCTGGACGACTCGTAAGAGTCCAGGAGGCGCTTGTGACACTTCTCAAGTGTCTGAAATTACTTGCATTAACGCCGCTACTTGCATTAACAGCGTGTCTTTAACTACTGATTGTGCACTATGGTGGTGCCTTCTTTGTTTGTATCATTTTATCTGTACAATTACACCTAACACTACACTATAATTAAAATAATTATCAAAATTGAATACAATTAAATACAATTAAAAAAAATTATCTAAAGTACAAAAAAAACACTAAATTACAGAAAATAATAAACGAATTACAAGATGTTTAAACTAATTACACCTAATCTAATCCCCCTAACAAAATAAAAAAGCCCCCAAAATAAGAAAGCCCTACCCTACACTAAATTACAAATAGCCCTTAAAAGGGCCTTTTGCAAGGCATTGCCCCAAAGTAATCAGCTCTTTTACCTGTAAATAAAATTACAAATCCCCCCCAACATTAAAACCCACCACCCATACAACCAACCCTACTCTAAAACCCACCCAATACCCACTTAAAAAAACCTAACACTAACCCCTTAATCGGAATTAAGGTAGGAAAAATCCTATTGGCTGATACAATCAGCCAATAGGATTGAAGTTAAATCCTATTAACTGATTGGAACAGCCAATAGGATTGAACTTCAAACCTATTGGCTGATTGCATCAGCTAATAGGATTTTCCCTACCTTAATTCCGATTGGCTGATAGAATTCTTTCAGCCAATCGGAATTGAAGGGACGCCATCTTGGATGACGTCACTTAAAGGAACCTTCATTCTTCAGTTACCGTGGAAAGAAGAGGGTGCTCTGTGTTGGATGTCTTGAAGATGGACCCGCTCCGTGCCGGATGTATGAAGATAGAAGATGCAGTCTGGGTTAAGACTTCTGCCTGTCTAGAGGACCACTTCTGCCTGTCTGGAGGACCACTTCTGACGGCTTCGTTGAGGACTTTGGCCTGGTTGGGTGAAGACTTCTCATGGTAAGGTGATCTTCAAGGGGTTTGTGTTAGGTTTTTTTAAGGGGGTATTGGGTGGGTTTTAGAGTAGGGTTGGTTGTGTGGTCGATGGGTTTTAATGTTGGGGAAGATTTGTAATTTTTTTTTACCAGTAATGCCCTGCATAAGGCCCTTTTAAGGGCTATTTGTAATTTAGTGTAGGGTAAGGTTATTTTTTATTTTGGGGGGACTTTTTTATTTTGTTAGTGGGATTAGATTATGTGTAATTAGTTTAAAAATCTTGTAATTTGTTTATTATTTTCTGTAATTTAGTGGGGGCGTTTTGTACTTTAGATAATTTTATTTAATTATATTTAATTGTATTTAATTTAGGTAATTAATTTAATTATAGTGTAGTGTTAGGTGTAATTGTAACTTAGGTTAGTTTTATTTTACAGTTCAATTTGTCTTTATTTTAGCTAGGTAGTTTATTAAATAGTTAATAACTATTTAATAACTATTCTACCTAGTTAAAATAAATACAAATTTGCCTGTAAAATAAAAATAAACCCTAAGCTAGCTACAATGTAACTATTAGTTATATTGCAGCTAGCTTAGGATTTATTTTATAGGTAAGTATTTAGTTTTAAATAGAAATAATTTAGTTAATGATAGTAATTTTATTTTGGTTTATTTAAATTATATTTAAGTTAGAGGGTGTTAGGGTTAGACTTAGGTTTAGTGGCGGCGACGTTGGGGGTGGCAGATTAGGGGTTAATAAATGTAGGTAGGTGGCAGTGATGTTAGGGATGGCAGATTAGGGGTTAATAATAAGGGGTTAATAATAATTAACTAATGTTTGCGAGGCGGGAGTGCAGCGGTTTAGTGGTTAAAATGTTTATTATAGTGGCAGCGATGTCCGGTTCAGCAGATTAGGGGTTCATTTTTGTTTTTAGTGTTTGTGATGTGGGGGGGGGGGCCTCGGTTTAGGGGTTAATAGGTAGTTTATGGGTGTTAATGTACTTTTTAGCACTTTAGTTAAGAGTTTTATGCTACGGCGTTGTAGCGTAAAACTGTTAACTACTGACTTTAAAATGCGGTACCAGGCTTGACAGGAGAGGGTGTACCGCTCACTTTTTGTCAGACTCGTAATACCGGCGCTATGCAAGTCCCATTGAAAAAATAGGATACGCAATTGCCGTAAGTGGATTTGCGGTATTTCCAAGTCTGGCCAAAAAAGTGAGCAGTACACCTGTACCTGCAAGACTCGTAATACCAGCGGGTGTTAAAAAGCAGCATTAGGACTGGCCAACGCTGCTTTTTCAGCTACCGCAAAAATCGTAATCTATCCGTTTTTTTCTTTACAAAGATGATGGTGACTGAATGGACAAGCTTTTCTTTAAGAGTTGTCCTAGTCAATTTAAAATGATTGATTTCTGCTCCTCTATAAAAATAACCAACACATTTTGAATATAATGTCCAGTTAATAAAGAATGTGATTTTCTTGCACATTTTATTTTTACAAACGTATTGTATGATTCATTTCTGTAAATTTGTTACAGCTAACTGTAGCTTGCTCCATACATATGCTAATGTAAATTCTATCCTGTTGGGGAAGGTGGAGGAAGGTAGTTTGGCAAGGTATTTAGTGTGTGTGACACACTATTTAGATTCTATTCTCCGGATTGCATTTACATGTAATGTAGTTTAGAGCAATATTTTAAAAGCACAAACATTTTCAAAATGTTTTACTGTTTAACCCCTTAATGACCACAGCACTTTTCCATTTTCTGTCCGTTTGGGACCAAGGCTATTTTTACATTTCTGCGGTGTTTGTGTTTAGCTGTAATTTTCCCCTTACTCATTTAATGTACCCACACATATTATATACCGTTTTTCTCGCCATTAAATGGACTTTCAAAATACACCAGTATTTTCATCATATCTTATAATTTACTATAAAAAAATTTATAAAATATGAGGAAAAAATGGAAAAAAACACACTTTTTCTAACTTTGACCCCCAAAATCTGTTATACATCTACAACCACCAAACAAAAACCATGCTAAATAGTTTCTAAATTTTGTCCTGAGTTTAGAAACACCCAATGTTTACATGTTCTTTGCTTTTTTTGCAAGTTATAGGGCCATAAATACAAGTAGCACTTTGCTATTTCCAAACCACTTTTTTTCAAAATTAGCGCTAGTTACGTTGGGACACTGATATCTTTCAGGAATCCCTGAATATCCATTGACATGTATATATTTTTTTTTAGAAGACATCCCAAAGTATTGATCTAGGCCCATTTTGGTATATTTCATGCCACCATTTCACCGCCAAATGCGATCAAATAAAAAAAATTGTTCACTTTTTCACAATTTTTTTCACAAACTTTAGGTTTCTCACTGAAATTATTTACAAAAAACTTATGCAATTATAGCATACATGGTTGTAAATGCTTCTTTGGGATCCCCTTTGTTCATAAACAGCAGACATATATGGCTTTGGTTTTGCTTTTTACTAATTAGAAGGCTGCTAAATGAGACTGCGCACCACACGTGTATTATGCCCAGCAGTGAAGGGGTTAATTAGGGAGCATGTAGGGAGCTTCTAGGGTTAATTTTAGCTTCAGTGTAGTGTAGTAGACAACCCCAAGTATTGATCTAGGCCCATTTTGGTATATTTCATGCCACCATTTCACCGCCAAATACAATGAAATTAAAAAAAAAACGCAAAATGTTTCACAATTTTAGGTTTCTCACTGAAATTATTTACAAACAGCATGTGCAATTATGGCACAAATAGTTGTAAATGCTTCTCTGGGATCCCCTTTGTTCAGAAATAGCAGACATATATGACTTTGGCGTTGCTTTTTGGTAATTAGAAGGCCGCTAAGTGCTGCTGCGCATCACACATGTATTATGGCTAGCAGTTAAGGGGTTAATTAGGTAGTTTGTAGGGAGCTTGCGGGGTTAATTTTAGCTTTAGTGTAGGGATCAGCCTCCCACCTGACACATCAGACCCCCTGATATCTCCCAAACAGCTCCCTTCCCTCCCCCACCCCACAATTGTCCCCGCCATCTTAAGTACTGGCAGAAAGTCTGCCAGTACTAAAATAAAAGTTTTTTAAAAACAAAAAAAAATACATCTTTAGCATATTTACATATGCTACTTTGTAGGATCCCCCTTAGCCCCCAACCTCCCTGATCCCCCCCCCAAAACAGCTCTCTAACCCCCCCCCTGCCTTATTGGGGGCCATCTTGGGTACTGGCAGCTGTCTGCCAGTACCCAGTTAACAATATTTTTTTCTCTCTGTAGTGTAGCTTCCCCACGACCAACCCCTACCCCCACCCCCTCCCAGATCCCTTAGATTACTTTTTGGGGGCATTTATTCCCCCTCTTCCTCCCACTTATTACATAATCATTTCTGTAGTGTAAGCGGTTCCCACCCGCTCCCTCCCGTGCACGCGCCCGCCGATCCCCCGTGCACGCGCGCGTGTCTGTGCGCGCCCCTGACTCTCCAGCCCCCGATCCCGCCCCCCTCTGTGACTCTGAATCCATCGATGGCCGCCCACCCGCCTCCCACTGCAGCTCCCACCCACCAACGATTGCGGCCATCGATGTCCGGTGTAGAGAGGGCCACAGAGTGGCTCTCTCTGCACCGGAGGGGTACAGATTGTTATTGCAGGATGCCTCGATATTGAGGCATCCTGCAATAACCGGAAAGCAGCTGGAAGCGATGAGGATCGCTTCCAGCTGCTTTCCAAACCGAGGATTTACGCCATACGTCCTCAGGCGTTAACTGCCTTTTTTCTGAGGACGTATGGCGTACGGTCATTAAGGGGTTAAGCTAAAAACATCTGAAATTAGGGTGTTTAATTTAGCCTGCATTTTCAGTTTGGCCTATATTTTAGGACTCTCTTTTTTTGTAATGCTTGATGCTCCTTATATACAAAATTATCTCCTTTACATGAAGTCTAAATTACTCTTTGTCTGTGCATACAATTACAATTTGAATGACATCCTATAATGTACAATTTACACTTTTCTAACAAGAATTAGACTTTATTTCCCTTTTCCTGTTAAACCAAATAATTGTATTTGTATTTAACTTCTGTTTTAGTCTGTTGTGTCATTTCCCTATATACAGTTGTGCTCATAAGTTTACATACCTTGGCAGAATTTATGATTTCTTGGCCATTTTTCAGAGAATATGAATACTAATAATAATAGTTAGTCCAATAAAAAAGTATAATTGCTCAATACAATACTCTTGTTATTTTGTTATATATATATATATATATATATATATATATATATATATATATATATATATATATATATATATATATATATATATATATATAGATAGATAGATAGATATAATGACAACAGAAACTACCCAAATGACTGGGCAAAAGTTTACATACCCAGGTGATTTTGGCCTGATAACATGCACAATAGTTAACACAAAGAGGGTTGAATGGCTATTAAAGGTAACCACCCTCACCTGTGATCTGCGTAATTAGTGTGTGTGTATAAAAGGTCAACAAGTTTCTGGACTCCTGACAAACCATTGCATCTTTCATCCAGTGCTGCACTGATGTTTCTGGATTCTGAGTCATGAGGAAAGCAAAAGAATTGTCAAAGGGTCTGCGGAAAAAGGTAGTTGAACTCTATAAAACAGGAAAAGGATATCAAAAGATATCCAAGTAATGGAGAAGGCCAATCAGCAGTGTTCAAACTCTAATCAAGAAGTGGAAAATGAGGGGTTCTGTTGAAACCAAACCACAGTCAGGTAGACCAACTAAAATTTCAGCCACAACTGCCAGGAAAATTGTTCGGGATGCAAAGAAAAATCCACAAATAACTTCAGGTGAAATACAGGACTCTCTGAAGATATGTGGTGTGGTGGTTTCAAGATGCACAATAAGGATGCACTTGAAGAAAGATGTGCTGCATGGTCTAGTTGCCAGAAGAAAGCCAATACTATGCAAATGCCACAAGGTATCCTGCTTACAATACGCCAAACAGCACATAGACAAGCCTCAAACCATCTGGCACAAAGTCATTTGGAGTGATGAGACCAAAATGTAACATGTTGGCCTCAACCATAAACACTACATTTGCAGAGGAGTCAACAAGGCCTATGATGAAAGGTACACCATTCCTACTGTGAAACACGGAGGTGGATTGCTGATGTTTTGGGGATGTGTGAGCTACAAAGGCATAGGAAATTTGGTCAGAGTTGATGGCAAGATTAATGCAGTATGTTATAAAAAAATACTGGAGGAAAATTTGCATGAGACGTACTTGGACATTCCAACATGACAATGATCCTAAACACAAGGCCAAGTTGACCTGTCATTGGCTACAGCAGAATAAAGTGAAGGTTCTGCAGTGACCATCTCAGTCTCCTGACCTCAATATCATTGAGCCACTCTGGGGAGATCTTAAATGTGCAGTTCATGCAAGACGGCCAAAGAATTTACAGGAACTGTAGGCTTTTTGCCAGGAAGAATGGGCAGCTTTACCATCTGAGAAGATAAAGAGCCTCATCCACAAATACCACAAAAGACTTCAAGCTGTCATTTATTGTTAAAGGGGGAAATACACGGTATTAAGAACTGGGGTATATAAACTTTTGATCAGGGTCATTTGGGTTGTTGCTGTTGTCATTATGACTTAAAAAGAGTAAACACAGTTGATTGATAATAAATGGGTTCAGCCAAACACTAAACATGAGTGAAAAAAAAGTTTTTGTGTTATCATTCATATTCTTTGAAAAATGGCCAAGAAATCATAAATTCTGTCTGGGTATATAAACTTAGGAGCACAACTGTATATGCTAATGTTAATTCCTTGTATTGGGGGCAGGTAAAATAGTCCGTGAGAGACACACTATTCCGAGTCTGTTCCCCAGATTAAAAACAATCTTAAATAAAAAAATATTGTGCAGTTGTTGGGAAAACATTGAATAAAAACTACAATTTTTTATTTTTTAACTGTTTAGAACTTAACTATATTACCATCTCTGCTGGAAAGCTGACCTGCTTATAAACAGATTTAATTACCATCTCTACTAGATGGCTAAACCGCTATACCTCATTTGTTATGTAAAATTAGCATCTCATTGGTATCTTGTACATCCTGTGTTAACATCTTTTAAAAAGAGAACTAGATTTTATTTACATTGAAAGTCTAGTTAGGTTTATTTTTTATTTTCTTGTGTTAACTGTTGCCTACTAAAATGCCTGGGAAAAACTATATTTCACAGGAGGTCTGTGACTATTTTAACAATTATATCCACAAATATAATGGTCCATTCCTCATTCCGGAAACTAAGAACCCCAACTGTGAAAGTTTCTTAGAGATACTAACAAAGGTAGTAACTCTTAAAATGATTAATAATAATAATTATTATTAATAATAATAATAATAATAATAATAATAATAAAAAAAGAAAATGTATGATAGCACAGTCAGTGATTTCAACAATAAAGG
The DNA here is from genome assembly GCF_027579735.1 of Bombina bombina. NCBI lineage: Eukaryota > Metazoa > Chordata > Amphibia > Anura > Bombinatoridae > Bombina > Bombina bombina. The sequence continues at coordinate 609,224,524 of NC_069505.1, read as the reverse complement.
GACAAAAACACATAATTTGAGCCTTGACAGAGCAAAAAAAAGATCTGAAATTAAAATTAGATCAAACAAAGACTGACAGAGATTGTAATAACGTATCTGCTTTAACTAACAGCATACAGATAGGGAAATTACAACTTCAGTTAAAATTAATGGAACACATCAAAAAGGAATGTACAGATAAAATTACTAAGTTATAGATGAAAATAAGACGAGAAGAAAAAATAATTAGTGACATTTCTGGTGGAAATGCAGATTTTGATCACTAATTGTCACAAAGGAGAGAGCCAAAACAAGTTATAAAACAAGATAATATGCTACTGGGTCCCACTAAAAACACAAGTTCTGTCATAATTTCTGAGAATTTTAGCACCCTGAAAGTTCCTACATGCTTTCCAAAGCAAACTAGGCCAACATCTGTAGCAGATACAGACATTTTTCAGAAATGGTGGGGCACAATACCCACAAACACCTTTAATAACTTTTCCCATTGGTTTCACAAGGGGGCTGAAAAAGCCATAAAAGTAGGTATGAACATTTTGGAATTGACAGAAATGCTTGAAAATGCCATGGGGGCCTATGCCAACAGGTTATTCGGATTCAACTCAAGCATATCTGATTAGGCTGGGAGAATAGTTAAAACCTTTTTAAATTTTACTTGTCTAGAAAAAGAGATTAGTGAGATTACCATTTAAAGTAGCAAAATAGTTTTATTCTGGTGTGTATTGTGCCAGCCACATACCCAAATGATCTGGGGGTCACCAGCTCACATACAGAGGGTACTTAAAGCTCCCCCTAGAAAGTGTCAGGAGTTTGTAAAGCTGTATGATCCAAACTCCACAAACTTAGAAATGGTGCTCACTAGAGCTGAGAAGTGGTAGAATTATCACCCATACACCATTAAGGCAATTTCAGCAGTGAAACAGTCAATGGAGAACAATCTGAATAGTCACAGGCAGGAATCAGAGAGGGGCAACAGGAGACATGTTTGGGGATTTAAGAAATGTAGAGGATCAAATACAGGAACATGGAGAGTCAGGAAGTTAAACGGTCATATAAACAAAAGAGAAAATAGGTATAACAATTGGAGGTTGAGGACAGATGAGAGAAGCAATAAGGCCAAAATTAAGTTATTGGGAACTCAAACAACAAAACAAAAGAATGAAAGAACAAATTGAGTTTCTAAAGAAACAGCTGAGAGAGCTGAGTGCTCAAATTAAATCATTATTTTTTTGTTTCTAAGCATATTTGTTTGCAGTGCATTTGTATCATGTAATGTGTACTAGTTTTAAGTTCAATGAATAATTTTAAGTGTTTTCATAATAAAGTTTTAAATATGCCAATATTTAGAATGTATAGTTAATTGATGCATTCTCTTTCTAAACACAAAATAACAGATACCTCCATTGTTATTGCTTTTGGGAGGCCACAAGCAAGAAAATGTCCATGTAAACTGCCTGGAGTCTTATCTTACAGGAAGAAAACCAATGAAGATAAAAGGCTTCTCACCTCTGCTCCCAGATTTCCCCAATAACACATGTTATATATTGTTGTTTTTCAGGTGTCATCAGGACTGATCTAATCAAGAATCTATGATGGTGGAGTTGGACAAATTACATAAGTATAAAATGTATCACAAATGTGGCATTAGGCCAAAGCAATATATGGCATAAAGGGGTAAATAATCATATAGGGCAAGTCACGTAAGTTTAACTAAGGGGGGCGATTGGGATGATGCAATGATAGAGGCTCATCCCAACTTGAAGTTGATAACTGTGAATGTGGTTTCTACTGCTGATGATGTGTTGTAGTGTGAAGTAAATATATGCCTTGTTTTAATCTCTTTTCATTCCTTTGAGGATCCTGGAAAAAAACAAAGTGGTTCAAAGAGAGGCGATTGGTAAAGCAAAAGCAAGTACCAGATGCCAAAGGATGAAAACAAATAATTTTGGTGAACCATTATAACTTTTGTTGTACAGGCAAAAATTCACACATTATTAATAAAGATTTTACAACACGCATACCCATCTAGTGCACCCACACTCATGCACTCATACATTAACTTTTATTTTTTTTTCCAATTTTATGAACATTGTATAAATGTTGCTAATGGGGTTTGGCATAGGATTTTGTATTTCTATGCATAATTTTATTTATTTATTTTTTTAAATTGTATAAAGTTAGACTAGGAATTGACGGTCATAGGAAAGTACAGAATAGCTTTTATCGCCTTGGGAATGATATTCCAAAGGGATGGTGGGAGGATTTTTCCTGTAAGGTTTTCACTCCTACGGTGTTCTTTTGTACTAGCGGGAATAACTAGAAAATGGGGCAACATAGGAGATGAAAAAGTGAGGGAATGTAGTGACATAGTTTACAGAATTTATCAAGTAGTTCTTAAACTATACTGTGATTATACAAAACATATATAAAACTATAGACTAGGCTTTGGCCTAGTCTTTGTCTAAGAAGCCCGCTCCCAATAGCCTTTGAATGGCATATAATAAACCCCTCCCTATTGTATTGGGGAATAAAAACTGGAAAACCAAAACTTCTCTTTATCTTCTTATCCACTCCTGCTGAAAGATGTCTGATTTTTGACAACACGATGATTTGATTATTTTATTTAATTAGCAGTGTTGCACAAATTGACCAGTTAGTGCTTCTTTTGCTTTGCTTGGACTGTATATATATACATAGATAGATATATAGATAGATAGATAGATAGATAGATAGATAGATAGATAGATAGATAGATGAAACTAAAGAGACTTGGGGGCCGATTTAATAGCAGATCATGTCCGCCCGACATCGCTGAATGCCGACAGAATACATTGCCGGCATTTAACATTGCAGAAGCAGTTCTGGTGAACTGCTTGTGCAATGCAGCCCCCGGCTGATTTGCGGCCAATCAGCCACTAGCAGGGGGTGTCAATCAACGATCGTATGAGATCAGGAGGATTGATATCTGCAGCCTCAGAGGAGGCGTACAAGTTAAAGGAGCAGCGGTCTTAAGACTTCAGCTTCATAACTCCTGTTTCCGGCGAGTCTGAAGGCTCGCGCAGAAACAGAGGCATTCAGGGCCATTCCGCCCTTCATAAATCGGCCCTATGGAGTCTAAAGGCCAGAAATATGGTTATAGACAACCCTAGGGAGCACTAATGGGACCAAAGAACAGAAGCAGCATGGTCAACAGATAAACAAAAAGGACAATTACCCTTAAAAAATCCATATGTGATAAATTTAGAGATCAAGAGAATAAGTTCATGCAACACTAACTGTAAAGAGTATTGACAATGAATATGTAAAATGATGCTAATAAATCCAATACATAAATGAAAGCAAAACAAATGCACAATGCTACAGTTCATAAATGTACTCACGAGTGGTAACCTCAATCCTATGAGTTATGATAACTTCACAAGGGAGAGGAGTAACGTTCCACACCGGTTATCAGTTGCTTCCCAGCCCTGTGTCGTCACTTCCTCTGGGGATCTCCCGGCACGTACTGCAAGTAAATCCTTAAGTAGAGAGATAAGAAAGGGACACAATCATAGTGTGTACAGTTTGTAATCCCAAATATATAAAATGTATTACAAATGCAATCACATTTAAAAACCTCAAATCATGAGGTATGCGTTTAAAATAAAAACAACCACTGTAAAGATGCTCCACAGGCAATCCCTGTACTTAGATAATAAAAAAAACTGTCTATATTATGGGTCCTTTATGTGTTCATTTTTCAGGTAACACCCCTCAATCTTTACACGTTTTGAAGTTTACATACTTCTTCATCTGGGGTGAGTGTAATGTGGTCCAAGCTTGTATTTAAAAGAGGCAAATAATCTTCTGGTGGTGCAAGACACAAACCTGGGATAAATGTCTATAAATTGTATCTCTTCTTTTCTAAACCTGTAGCAGCTTTTTATAGATAGATAGATAGATAGATAGATAGATAGATAGATAGATAGATAGATAGATAGATAGATAGATAGATGATAGATAGATGATAGATAGATAGATAGATAGATAGATAGATAGATAGATAGATAGATAGATAGATAGATAGATAGATAGATAGATAGACAGATGAAAGAAAGAAAGAAAGAAAGAAAGAAAGAAAGAAAGAAAATAGATATTTTACACAAAAAAATCAGATAAAGATAGAAATATGTATTTAAGAATAAATAGAACATATTCTGCTAAGTAAAGAACATTAGAAATTAGAATGGGAAATATTAATATTTAAAGGGACACTGTACCCAAATTTTTTCTTTTGTAATTCAGAAAGAGCATGCAATTTTAAGCAACTTTCTAATTTACTCCTATTATCAATTTTTCTTTGTTCTCTTGCTATCATTATTTGAAAAAGAAGGCATCTAAGATTTTTTTGGTTTCAGTACTCTGGACAGCACTTTTTTATTGGTGGATGAATTTATCCACCAATCAGCAAGGACAACCCAGGTTGTTCACCAAAAATTGGCCGGCATCTAAACTTACATTCTTGCATTTCAAATAAAGATACCAAGATAATGAAGAAAATTTGATAATAGGAGTAAATTAGAAAGTTGCTTAAAATTTCATGCTCAATCTGAATCATGAAAGAAAATTTTTGGGTACAGTGTCCCTTTAATGTTGGATTAGTGCACTTGAGAAAATGTGATCAGGTTTGCGTGATCTGTTGGGTGTTAGTTTTTTTTTTTTTCACTTTTCACACTCCATTAAAGTCTATGGGGGAATACGTTAATGAGTTTGCGATATTCTAAGTTCATTTTTTGTGTGCGTCAGGTAAGAGTCTGTTTGAAAACTTTTTACTTCCAACTTATAATATGCCGTTATTCGATGCACAAAATGTGTTTGTTTGATAATTATAATGCACTTCCTATTTATCATATATATTATCCCATTTAATTGTAATTACATCTAATATAACAAATGTGTGCGTTCTGAAATGCAATACTTTAGCAGAATAATAATAATAATAGTCATACATATAAATACATAGTAATATTGTTCATGAGGTTAAAAGGAGACAAAAAATCTATTGAGTTAAAAATTAACAAATCATCTTTTATCACCATTTTTTGTTTTTTTTCTAACACCTTCAAAAAATATAGATGATGATAATCAAACAGACAGACATACAGACGATAGATTGATAGATAGATAGATAATTTATGAGTAAATAGAAATAAAGATTTAAAAGATAAATTAGATATGAATTAATATATACAGTATATATATATATATATATATATATATTGTATATATATATATATATATATATATATATATATATATATATATATACAGGGAGTGCAGAATTATAAGGGAAATTAGTATTTTGACCACATCATCCTCTTTATGCATGTTGTCTTACTCCAAGATGTATAGGCTCGAAAGCCTACTACCAATTAAGCATATTAGGTGATGTGCATCTCTGTAATGATAAGGGGTGTGATCTAATGACATCAACACCCTATATCAGGTGTGCATAATTATTAGGCAACTTCCTTTCCTTTGGCAAAATGGGTCAAAAGAAGGACTTGACAGGCTCAGAAAAGTCAAAAATAGTGAGATATCTTGCAGAGGGATGCAGCACTCTTCAAATTGCAAATCTTCTGAAGCGTGATCATCGAACAATCAAGCGTTTCATTCAAAATAGTCAACAGGGTCGCAAGAAGCGTGTGGAAAAACCAAGGCGCAAAATAACTGCCCATGAACTGAGAAAAGTCAAGCGTGCAGCTGCCAAGATGCCACTTGCCACCAGTTTGGCCATATTTCAGAGCTGCAACATCACTGGAGTGCCCAAAAGCACAAGGTGTGCAATACTCAGAGACATGGCCAAGGTAAGAAAGGCTGAAAGACGACCACCACTGAACAAGACAAACAAGCTGAAACGTCAAGACTGGGACAAGAAATATCTCAAGACTGATTTTTCTAAGGTTTTATGGACTGATGAAATGAGAGTGAGTCTTGATGGGCCAGATGGATGGGCCCGTGGCTGGATTGGTAAAGGGCAGAGAGCTCCAGTCCGACTCAGATGCCAGCAAGGTGGAGGTGGAGTACTGGTTTGGGCTGGTATCATCAAAGATGAGCTTGTGGGGCCTTTTCGGGTTGAGGATGGAGTCAAGCTCAACTCCCAGTCCTACTGCCAGTTTCTGGAAGACACCTTCTTCAAGCAGTGGTACAGGAAGAAGTCTGCATCCTTCAAGAAAAACATGATTTTCATGCAGGACAATGCTCCATCACACGCGTCCAAGTACTCCACAGCGTGGCTGGCAAGAAAGGGTATAAAAGAAGAAAATCTAATGACATGGCCTCCTTGTTCACCTGATCTGAACCCCATTGAGAACCTGTGGTAAATCATCAAATGTGAGATTTACAAGGAGGGAAAACAGTACACCTCTCTGAACAGTGTCTGGGAGGCTGTGGTTGCTGCTGCACGCAATGTTGATGGTGAACAGATCAAAACACTGACAGAATCCATGGATGGCAGGCTTTTGAGTGTCCTTGCAAAGAAAGGTGGCTATATTGGTCACTGATTTGTTTTTGTTTTGTTTTTGAATGTCAGAAATGTATATTTGTGAATGTTGAGATGTTATATTGGTTTCACTGGTAAAAATATATAATTGAAATGGGTATATATTTGTTTTTTGTTAAGTTGCCTAATAATTATGCACAGTAATAGTCAACTGCACACACAGATATCCCCCTAAAATAGCTATAACTAAAAACAAACTAAAAACTACTTTCAAAACTATTCAGCTTTGATATTAATGAGTTTTTTGGGTTCATTGAGAACATGGTTGTTGTTCAATAATAAAATTAATCCTCAAAAATACAACTTGCCTAATAATTCTGCACTCCCTGTATATATATATATGTATATATATATATATATATATATATATATATATATATATATATATATATATATATATATTCCTGAAAAAAAAATATATATATACAGTAGATGGATAGATAGATTGCAGATAGATAGATGATAGATAGATAGATAGATAGATAGATAGATAGATAGATAGATGATAAAGTAGATGCTAATAAAAAACATAAATAATTAAACAATACTTAGGATAATTACTGGCAAACCTGTTTCCTAATACAATAATTCAGCAACAGCTGTTAGTCTGATATTTCTTAATCAGCTAAGACCATTTATAGCATCTGCAGTATCCGTGTGTGTCAGTGTGAAGCTAACTGTGTAATTAATAAGTTGTGGTTTAGAAATGACTCTTGGTTTCAAAGGAATGTGTTGTGTTGGAAATAATATATATAATTATTACTTTTTTTAGCTAATAATTCATATCTTACCTTATATTACACATATTCATAAGTCACCTACACCAGGGGTGTATTAAGGCATAGGCCAACAAGGCCGGTGCCTAGGGCAGCAGACTTTTAAGGGGCAGCAGAATTTTGAGTCCCTAGGGCCACTCTACTGAACTCAGGGCCGGGTGGCTAAATCAACCAATTACTAATGACTTAAATGGCTGGCCCGGCTATTGCTATCCTATGGGATTGTATGTGGGTGTGCATGACGTGGTGACAGTGGAGGCGGAGCTCACTTGCACAGCCTGGCCTGGACTGAGAGGGAATGCGGTATTCTTCCTGGCTCCACCGCGTTATTGAGACTCACACAGACTACACAGTGCAGTGTGCACTACAACGTGACCACCGTGATACAGCATATGTCTTTCTCCCTTCAATACATCTTCATTAGGCATTAAAATACTTAAACGGATTAGTCACTAGATACTTGTACATTTACTGTTTGTCTATCTGTCAAACATTCAAAGAATAAGTATTTATTGCTGAATCTATACAACTATGTGACTTAAAACACAACTGAAAATATGTTGCATGCATTTAATACATTCAGAAACAATACAAGTATATACTTTATTATGATTGTATCATGTGACTTTATCCCCTAGGATACAATTCCTAAACCTATCATAACTACTGTTGTATTTTTTAAGTACTTTTAAAGGCCAGTTTGTACATTCATTACATATTTATCCAAGCAGATATTTTTCTTAAATAACTGTCAATCACCAAAGAAGATGTTTAAGGTTAAACAACTACCTACTGACAAACTATCATACAGTGAAGGATATTTTTTTTATGATATAAACACTTCAATCATCTGACTTGCAAATAATGTCTTAATATATATATATATATATATATATATATATATATATATATATATATATATATATACACACACAGTATATATGTGTATGTATATATATATATATATATATATATCTATATATATAAAAATTTTAGCAAAGAGAGAGCACTCACCGGGACTAACAATTATACAGCATATGAAGCTTTTTATTAATAGAGGTGACGTTTCGGGGATTCCAACCCGGTCCTCAAACCTTACATAAACATACAAAATATCTTACCTTAAATACCCTCCACCGACTGAACATGTCTCTGTACCGGAAGTCGTCCGGCGTTCTGCCCGCACCACTGCGCATGCCCAGAGCGTTGGCATGACACCCAGTCACAACGTCATGCTGTACACAATAAAATAAATCACTGTGGTTAAAAACATTAACATGGAATAAGTGGATCAAGATATCGTTAAACACTTATGATACATTAAGCAAAAAATAGCTTCTTAACCTTTTTAAGTTCACTAAGACTAACTCACATATTAACATGTATTCTTTTGTATCTATGTGCCTAATCACAGTTTGTCTCATTGATTACAATGTAATTCCCCAGCAAGCAGATGGATAACTTATAGAGTGATGTGGATGTGTGTGTTTAAGACACAGACCCTATTGTTTCCTGCAACAATTAATTGATCTGGGGAAGTAATGTGTGATTTGGTGGTGTCTATATACTAATTGCTCTACACTTGATTGTGATTACTGCAGTAGGTGTGATGCAAATTTAACTGAGAAACTTACCATAGAATATAACATTTACTATGATTTATAACACATTTTGTAATACCTTTAATGCTCTTTGGTTGTACCACACAAATGAGTTATTGACAATTCTGTGCTTGTTTTCAGCAAATAATGATTTCTGAAATTCAACGGATATTGTCAGTATGTTTCCAGTGATCACAATCACAAAATGCTTCTGCCTTTAATTCACTTAAGCTAGAAATTGAAATCTCCTGAAAAAAAATCACAAAATCATCATCTTCCTCAATAATCACCAAATGGTCACGATAACAATGATGATTTGTTGATTTTCTTGATTACATCACAGGTTGAATGATCCTTATTTTGATTGATTCATTTTAATAGTGTTTATGTATGATAAACATTTGTACAACTAACCTTAATAAAACATAGAGATATGCATGTTTTTTAAGGGATTTGAACAGGGGCATTATTGGTATAGTGGGCAAGTGTGTTTGCTGAGTTACTTTTTTTTGGTATTTTATTGAGGACAAAACAGTAAATGCACAAACAATATAATGTACAAAAACACATTATCAAATATTAATATAATTTCTGATAGTCTGGAGAGTACATAAAAGATTACTGTCCTAAATTTTCTTCCCCTTGACTGAACAAAGTAGGTCGCTCTTGGACCTGTAATAATATATACAGGGAGTGCAGAATTATTAGGCAAGTTGTATTTTTGAGGATTAATTTTATTATTGAACAACAACCATGTTCTCAATGAACCCAAAAAACTCATTAATATCAAAGCTGAATATTTTTGGAAGTAGTTTTTAGTTTGTTTTTAGTTTTAGCTATTTTAGGGGGATATCTGTGTGTGCAGGTGACTATTACTGTGCATAATTATTAGGCAACTTAACAAAAAACAAATATATACCCATTTCAATTATTTATTTTTACCAGTGAAACCAATATAACATCTCAACATTCACAAATATACATTTCTGACATTCAAAAACAAAACAAAAACAAATCAGTGACCAATATAGCCATCTTTCTTTGCAAGGACACTCAAAAGCCTGCCATCCATGGATTCTGTCAGTGTTTTGATCTGTTCACCATCAACATTGCGTGCAGCAGCAACCACAGCCTCCCAGACACTGTTCAGCGAGGTGTACTGTTTTCCATCCTTGTAAATCTCACATTTGATGATGGACCACAGGTTCTCAATGGGGTTCAGATCAGGTGAACAAGGAGGCCATGTCATTAGATTTTCTTCTTTTATACCCTTTCTTGCCAGCCACGCTGTGGAGTACTTGGACGCGTGTGATGGAGCATTGTCCTGCATGAAAATCATGTTTTTCTTGAAGGATGCAGACTTCTTCCTGTACCACTGCTTGAAGAAGGTGTCTTCCAGAAACTGGCAGTAGGACTGGGAGTTGAGCTTGACTCCATCCTCAACCCGAAAAGGCCCCACAAGCTCATCTTTGATGATACCAGCCCAAACCAGTACTCCACCTCCACCTTGCTGGCGTCTGAGTCGGACTGGAGCTCTCTGCCCTTTACCAATCCAGCCACGGGCCCATCCATCTGGCCCATCAAGACTCACTCTCATTTCATCAGTCCATAAAACCTTAGAAAAATCAGTCTTGAGATATTTCTTGGCCCAGTCTTGACGTTTCAGCTTCTGTGTCTTGTTCAGTGGTGGTCGTCTTTCAGCCTTTCTTACCTTGGCCATGTCTCTGAGTATTGCACACCTTGTGCTTTTGGGCACTCCAGTGATGTTGCAGCTCTGAAATATGGCCAAACTGGTGGCAAGTGGCATCTTGGCAGCTGCACGCTTGACTTTTCTCAGTTCATGGGCAGTTATTTTGCGCCTTGGTTTTTCCACACGCTTCTTGCGACCCTGTTGACTATTTTGAATGAAACGCTTGATTGTTCGATGATCACGCTTCAGAAGCTTTGCAATTTTAAGAGTGCTGCATCCCTCTGCAAGATATCTCACTATTTTTGACTTTTCTGAGCCTGTCGAGTCCTTCTTTTGACCCATTTTGCCAAAGGAAAGGAAGTTGCCTAATAATTATGCACACCTGATATAGGGTGTTGATGTCATTAGAACACACTTAATATGCTTAATTGGTAGTAGGCTTTCGAGCCTATACAGCTTGGAGTAAGACAACATGCATAAAGAGGATGATGTGGTCAAAATACTCATTTGCCTAATAATTCTGCACTCCCTGTACATTTATAAACAGGGGTTAACTGTAGACAAAAACAAAAAAGATTAAAAGGAAAACATACATTGCATTCTAGGAAAGATTGATGTTATATTTGAAGAGTTATTTGAAAAATAAAGATGCAAGAGACAAAAATGTATACATTAATAGTATATAAAACAATACTTTAAAATAAAGAATATAGCAAGTATGATATCAAATTTAACCAATCTGAACAGTAGGGATATCGGGGCAATTTGGCAGGAATTTGGCCATAATAGTATGAAACATTGTTGAGAATGATAGGGAATTTAGTTTGCATCACAAGTATGTGTAAGTAAATTGAGTCTCCCTATACTATCTTCCTTATTAATGGAGCTATCTAGTGGCCGATAAAAAAAGAGCAATCATGAAGGTGTTTAGACAAGTGAACATTTTCATAGAAATGGATATAGAAGATTAAGGGCAGGGGTATAGAAGATTTTAATGCATAATTTGCAATAGTTAGTATGAAGTATAAGCTTAAGAAATTAATAAACTCCTGTATATAGAGAGATGTGCTGACGCTTAGGATGTTTATGAGAACACGGGTTTCGACGCCTCGGCCCCAAGCAGCAGTACTAAGACCTATTAAGTAGTAAGGTCCAAAGGTCATAGTTATGTTAGGGTGAATGATAAGAAATAAAGACTCAGAATATATACGGGTATCTAATGCCCAAGTGAAGGGGTTTTGATTATAAGAGGTTGCGTTATGCTAGCGTTTGTGAAAATCTCTTGTAAATTTAAAAAGCGTATCTCAATAAATAGCTATATCCCTGCCGATAGATAGTCCTATATCCCAATGTTATTTTGAAGGAATTTTAAACTGTTTAACATCATTCCCAGTGGGCCTAGGGTACTATTTAAATGTAAACATCTATTAAAGAAAGTTAACCATGGGAAAAGACAGACAGAAAATAGACATAATAACAATAGGATTAAGGCATTTTAGATATGAAATGTGATATGGATATATTTGCTGCTGGCTGCAATATCTTGTTAATTTAAGTCAACCCTCTGTGAGTGCAGGGGCAGAGCCACCATATTAAACTTTGGGAAAATATGTCAGATGTGCCAGAGTTCACAAGGTGTACTAAATGAAAGTATGTGAAGTGCTAGCAAGGGGCAATCCAATGTCCAATTGGATAGTTGAAAGATACATGAACCCTTTATAGGGGGCTAGCAGTTTACATAAGGGTTTGTGTCTTCAAACCTTTAGTGGTTTGTGTGGTGGCCACTAAACTGTTGTAAATGTCCAACTCAGTTAATTGATGCCCCGTTGTAGTATTTTAGTGAGTATCATTGCTTGATGTCGGGATGGTGCACCATGAAGTTACTTAAAACAGCAAAATCCTTAATAGCTGTGGTGTTGAGGCTCTTGGGAGTCTTCCATGCCTGCCATCTATCTGTCGGTTGTAATTGATTGCTATGAGAGTGCATGTTACAGCTATGGTGTGAGTATAGTGTCCGGGCAGTATCCTTGGGAGAATAGCCTGAAACCTTTGGATCCAGAATCATTGTGTGTATAGCAACTACGTTATAAGTCTGAGTGATTGTGAGATTATCAAGGGCATTCATTTTTGTGGTGTCAGTCTTTTGTAACATGCCTAACTCACCCACTGGCAGCGATGCGCTAACTTTCAAATTGCGCGGTGGAACCTGTGAGGCCTCATGCAAATGTTGTTAGTTATTGGTCCAATACAGTATGGCCTGCTCTAATCGGTGTCAGAAAAATTGGAAAGTTGTTGGTTATGTGAAAGTTAATCATAGAAACATTATATACTGTATATTATAATAACGCAGAAAACACATTTTGAGGTATATTGATACTGTTTATTGCAGATTTATATGGGAGTTCAACTTGCACAGAATTTGTTTTTAATTTTCCCCTTTTTTAATATTTTCTTTTTATTTAAATTTATGCTGCTTCTCTGGGTTACGGGGGCCATCATTTCCCTGATAGAATCTGTAAATATAAGAAAAGAGCAACACGAATCCATCTTTAACATTTGCAAAAATAACATTTTAAAACAGTTAAAGAGAAATAAAATAAGTACAAAATAAAAAATATTGAAAAAAATGAGCTTTGAAACTGAAAGACGCGACCGCGTTACAAGATACTTCACAAGGACATTACAGTTCTTATGAATTCTGCCTGCTGGACTTAAGTGTAGGCGAAAAATATCAACCAATCAAATAAAAGATTGTAGAGATTCCTTTTGTTTGATCAGGTTAGATGCATACGAAAACATTATAATATTACCAATTACAATTACACAGTTTTACTAACTGATTTTTTATTGTTGAGGTTGGGCTTATTGCCCTTCTACATTAGTAATAGTTCTCATTTTGGTGCATGATATCATGTATTAAGCAACCTCACACAGCTATAGATATTAGTGACAGAGATGACCATTAACAAATATGTGGAATACATAGGTGAAGCGGTGCTCTACGCATTTTGAACATGACCTTGCCTTTACTAAGAAGCCCCTTGACAACAACACAAACAGTTATGTATTTAGCCCATTATCATAATATAAACTTTATTTGTTTGCATCGTTGTCCTAGTGCAGAATTACAGATCTAGAGATAAAATTGCTGTAAGGAAAGAATCCCAAGATTATTGCTGGGTCTATAGAGTTTATGTCTTATTTTAGCTGTAGTGTTAATCTGTAGGTACCTTAGGGAGCTTGTCCTGAAGTCTAAGAGAGTATTTATATATCTCCTATCACTGCAGTAATACACAACTCTTCCAAGTATGTCTGGGCCTGAATTACTAGGTAAGGATCATACCTCAAGGATAGCTAGATAACTTACATGCAGAGATGCTGGGTAGCTAACAGCCAGGATTTACTAAATGTTACAGTGTCTGTTTATATATTTATTCAATTTATCAGTCTGATAGACAGATAGATGGATAGATAGATAGATAGATAGATAGATAGATAGATAGATAGATAGATAGATAGACAGACAGACAGATAGATAGATAGATAGATAGATAGATAGATAGATAGATAGATAGATAGATAGATAGATAGATAGATAGATAGATAGATAGATAGATAGATAGATAGATAGATAGATAGATAGATAGATAGATAGATATCTCAATTTACATAAAAATTTGGTTCTAGAAGGAGCTGCTGAAAAAAAATTGGTGTAAAATTAACTTACTGAATTTAACAGAAATTAAACATTTATTATTATCAAAAAGTTCAGAAAGGCATGATATAAATAAAAATCTGATTTCAGTGATAAAATATTTAAAACTATTCACTATATAAGTCTGCACACTGTAAATAATCTTACACTATAAAACTATTAGCTATATAAATCAGCACACTGTAAATAATCTTACAATATATAACTATTAGCTATATAAATCAGCACACTGTAAATAATCTTACAATATAAAACTATTAGCTATATAAATCAGCACACTGTAAATAATCTTACAATATAAAACTATTAGCTATATAAATCAGCACACTGTAAATAATCTTACAATATAAAACTATTAGCTATATAAATCAGCATACTGTAAATAATCTTACAATATAAAACTATTAGCTATATAAATCAGCACACTGTAAATAATCTTACAATATAAACCTATTAGCTATATAAATCAGCACACTGTAAATAATCTTACAATATAAAACTATTAGCTATATAAATCAGCACACTGTAAATAATCTTACAATATAAAACTATTAGCTATATAAGTCAGCACACTGTAAATAATCTTACAATATAAAACTATTAGCTATATAAATCAGCACACTGTAGATATTCTTACAATATAAAACTATTAGCTATATAAATCAGCACACTGTAAATAATCTTACAATATAAAACTATTAGCTATATAAATCAGCACACTGTAAATAATCTTACAATATAAAACTATTAGCTATATAAATCAGCACACTGTAACTAATCTTACAATATAAAACTATTAGCTATATAAATCAGCACACAGTAAATAATCTTACAATATAAAACTATTAGCTATATAAATCAGCACACTGTAAATAATCTTACAATATAAAACTATTAGCTATATAAATCAGCACACTGTAACTAATCTTACAATATAAAACTATTAGCTATATAAATCAGCACACAGTAAATAATCTTACAATATAAAACTATTAGCTATATAAATCAGCACACTGTAAATAATCTTACAATATAAAACTATTAGCTATATAAATCAGCACACTGTAAATAATCTTACAATATAAAACTATTAGCTATATAAATCAGCACACTGTAAATAATCTTACAATATAAAACTATTAGCTATATAAATCAGCACACTGTAAATAATCTTACAATATAAAACTATTAGCTATATAAGTCAGCACACTGTAAATAATCTCACAATATAAAACTATTAGCTATATAAATCAGCACACTGTAAATAATCTTACAATATAAAACTATTAGCTATATAAATCAGCACACTGTAAATAATCTTACAATATAAAACTATTAGCTATATAAATCAGCACACTGTAAATAATCTCACAATATAAAACTATTAGCTATATAAATCAGCACACTGTAACTAATCTTACAATATAAAACTATTAGCTATATAAATCAGCACACTGTAAATAATCTTACAATATAAACTATTAGCTATATAAATCAGCACACTGTAAATAATCTCACAATATAAATCTATTAGCTATATAAATCTGCATACTGTAAATAATCTTACAATATAAAACTATTAGCTATATAAATCAGCTCACTGTAAATAATCTTACAATATAAAACTATTAGCTATATAAATCAGCACACTGTAAATAATCTTACAATATAAAACTATTAGCTATATAAATCAGCACACTGTAAATAATCTCACAATATAAAACTATTAGCTATATAAATCAGCACACTGTAAATAATCTTACAATATAAAACTATTAGCTATATAAATCAGCACACTGTGAATAATCTTACAATATAAAACTATTAGCTATATAAATCAGCACACTGTAAATAATCTTACAATATAAAACTATTAGCTATATAAATCAGCACACTGTAAATAATCTTACAATATAAAACTATTAGCTATATAAATCAGCACACTGTAAATAATCTTACAATATAAAACTATTAGCTATATAAATCTGCACACTGTAAATAATCTTACAATATAAACTATTAGCTATATAAATCAGCACACTGTAAATAATCTTACACTATAAAACTATTAGCTATATAAATCAGCACACTGTAAATAATCTTACAATATAAAACTATTAGCTATATAAATCAGCACACTGTAAATAATCTTATAATATAAAACTATTAGCTATATAAATCAGCACACTGTAAATAATCTTACAATATAAAACTATTAGCTATATAAATCAGCATACTGTAAATAATCTTACAATATAAAACTATTAGCTATATAAATCAGCACACTGTAACTAATCTTACAATATAAAACTATTAGCTATATAAATCAGCACACTGTAAATAATCTTACAATATAAAACTATTAGCTATGTAAATCAGCACACAGTAAATAATCTTACAATATTAAACTATTAGCTATATAAATCAGCACACTGTAAATAATCTTACAATATAAAACTATTAGCTATATAAATCAGCACACTGTAAATAATCTTACAATATAAAACTATTAGCTATATAAATCAGCACACTGTATATAATCTTACAATATAAAACTATTAGCTATATAAATCAGCACACTGTAACTAATCTTACAATATAAATCTATTAGCTATATAAATCAGCACACTGTAAATAATCTTACAATATAAAACTATTAGCTATATAAATCAGCACACTGTAAATAATCTTACAATATAAAACTATTAGCTATATAAATCAGCACACTGTAAATAATCTTACAATATAAAACTATTAGCTATATAAATAAGCATACTGTAAATAATCTCACAATATAAAACTATTAGCTATATAAATCAGCACACTGTAAATAATCTTACAATATAAAACTATTAGCTATATAAATCAGCACACTGTAAATAATCTTACAATATAAAACTATTAGCTATATAAGTCTGCTCACTGTAAATAATCTCACAATATAAAACTATTAGCTATATAAATCAGCACACTGTATATAATCTTACAATATAAAACTATTAGCTATATAAATCAGCACACTGTAAATAATCTTACGCTATAAAACTATTAGCTATATAAATCAGCACACTGTAAATAATCTTACACTATAAAACTATTAGCTATATAAATCAGCACACTGTAAATAATCTTACAATATAAAACTATTAGCTATATAAATCAGCACACTGTAAATAATCTTACAATATAAAACTATTAGCTATATAAATCAGCACACTGTAAATAATCTTACACTATAAAACTATTAGCTATATAAATCAGCACACTGTAAATAATCTTACAATATAAAACTATTAGCTATATAAATCAGCACACTATAAATAAACTTACAATATAAAACTATTAGCTATATAAATCAGCATACTGTAAATAATCTTACAATATAAAACTATTAGCTATATAAATCAGCACACTGTAAATAATCTTACAATATAAAACTATTAGCTATATAAGTCAGCACACTGTAAATAATCTTACAATATAAAACTATTAGCTATATAAATCAGCACACTGTAAATAATCTTACAATATAAAACTATTAGCTATATAAATCAGCACACTGTAAATAATCTTACAATATAAAACTATTAGCTGCATAAGTCTGCTCACTGTAAATAATCTCACAATATAAAACTATTAGCTATATAAATCAGCACACTGTAAATAATCTTACAATATAAAACTATTAGCTATATAAATCAGCACACTTTAAATAATCTCACAATATAAAACTATTAGCTATATAAATCAGCACACTGTAAATAATCTTACAATATAAAACTATTAGCTATATAAATCAGCACACTGTAAATAATCTTACAATATAAAACTATTAGCTATATAAATCAGCACACTGTAAATAATCTTACAATATAAAACTATTAGCTATATAAATCAGCACACTGTAAATAATCTTACAATATAAAACTATTAGCTATATAAGTCAGCACACTGTAAATAATCTTACAATATAAAACTATTAGCTATATAAATCAGCACACTGTAAATAATCTTACAATATAAAACTATTAGCTATATAAATCAGCACACTGTAAATAATCTTACAATATAAAACTATTAGCAATATAAATCAGCACACTGTAAATAATCTTACAATATAAAACCATTAGCTATATAAATCAGCATACTGTAAATAATCTTACAATATAAAACTATTCACTATATAAATCAGCACACTGTAAATAATCTTACAATATAAAACTATTAGCTATATAAATCAGCACACTGTAAATAATCTTACAGTATAAAACTATTAGCTATATAAATAAGCACACTGTAACTAATCTTACAATATAAAACTATTAGCTATATAAATCTGCACACTGTAAATAATCTCACAATATAAAACTATTAGCTATATAAATCAGCACACTGTAAATAATCTCACAATATAAAACTATTAGCTATATAAATAAGCATACTGTAAATAATCTCACAATATAAAACTATTAGCTATATAAATCAGCACACTGTAAATAAACTTACAATATAAAACTATTAGCTATATAAGTCAGCACACTGTAAATAATCATACAATATAAAACTATCAGCTATATAAATCAGCACACTGTAAATAATCTTACAATATAAAACTATTAGCTATATAAATCAGCACACTGTAAATAATCTTACAATATAAAACTATTAGCTATATAAATCAGCACACTGTAAATAATCTTACAATATAAAACTATTAGCTATATAAATCTGCACACTGTAACTAATCTTACACTATAAAACTATTAGCTATATTAGTCAGCACACTGTAAATAATCTTACAATATAAAACTATTAGCTATATAAATCAGCACACTGTAAATAATCTTACAATATAAAACTATTAGCTATATAAGTCAGCACACTGTAAATAATCTTTCAATATAAAACTATTAGCTATATAAATCAGCACACTGTAAAAAATATTTCAATATAAAACTATTAGCTATATAAATCAGCATACTGTAAATAATCTTACAATATAAAACTATTAGCTATATAAATCAGCACACTGTAAATAATCTTACAATATAAAACTATTAGCTATATAAATCAGCACACTGTAAATAATCTTACAATATAAAACTATTAGCTATATAAATCAGCACACTGTAAATAATCTTACAATATAAAACTATTATCTATATAAATCAGCACACTGTAAATAATCTCACAATATAAAACTATTAGCTAAATAAATCAGCACAATGTAAATAATCTCACAATATAAAACTATTAGCTATATAAATCAGCACACTGTAAATAATCTTACAATATAACACTATTAGCTATATAAATCAGCACACTGTAAATAATCTTACAATATAACAATATTAGCTATATAAATCAGCACACTGTAAATAAACTTACAATATAAAACTATTAGCTATATAAATCAGCACACTGTAAATAATCTTACAATATAAAACTATTAGCTATATAAATCAGCACACTGTAAATAATCTTACAATATAAAACTATTAGCTATATAAATCAGCACACTGTAAATAATCTTACAATATAAAACTATTAGCTATATAAATCAGCACACTATAAATAATCTTACAATATAAAACTATTAGCTATATAAATCAGCGCACTGTAAATAATCTTACAATATAAAACCTTTAGCTATATAAATCAGCTCACTGTAAATAATCTCACAATATAAAACTATTAGCTATATAAATCAGCACACTTTAAATAATCTCACAATATAAAACTATTAGCTATATAAATCAGCACACTGTATATAATCTTACAATATAAAACCATTAACTATATAAATCAGCATACTGTAAATAATCTTACAATATAAAACTATTCACTTTATAAATAAGCACACTGTAAATAATCTTACAATATAAAACTATTAGCTATATAAGTCAGCACACTGTAAATAATCTTACAATATAAAACTATTAGCTATATAAATCAGCACACTGTAAATAATCTCACAATATAAAACTATTAGCTATATAAATCAGCACACTGTAAATAATCTCACAATATAAAACTATTAGCTGTATAAATCAGCACACTGTAAATAATCTCACAATATAAAACTATTAGCTGTATAAATCAGCACACTGTAAATAATCTTACAGTATAAAACTATTAGCTATATAAATCAGCACACTGTAAATAATCTTACAATATAAAACTATTAGCTATATAAATCAGCATACTGTAAATAATTTTACAATATAAAACTATTAGCTATATAAATCAGCACACTGTAAATAATCTCACAATATAAAACTATTAGTTATATAAATCAGCACACTGTAAATAATCTCACAATATAAAACTATTAGCTATATAAATCAGCACACTGTAAATAATCTCACAATATAAAACTATTAGTTATATAAATCAGCACACTGTAAATAATCTTACAATATAAAACTATTAGCTATATAAATCAGTACACTGTAAATAATCTCACAATATAAAACTATTAGCTATATAAATCAGCACAATGTAAATAATCTTACAATATAAAACTATTAGCTATATAAATCAGCAAACTATAAATAATCTTACAATATAAAACTATTAGCTGTATAAATCAGCACACTGTAAATAATCTTACAATATAACACTATTAGCTATATAAATTAGCACACTGTAAATAATCTTACAATATAAAACTATTAGCTATATAAATCAGCACACTGTAAATAATCTTACAATATAAAACTATTAGCTATATAAATCTGCATACTGTAAATAATCTTACAATATAAAACTATTAGCTATATAAATCAGCACACTGTAAATAATCTTACAATATAAAACTATTAGCTATATAAATAAGCACACTGTAAATAATCTCACAATATAAAACTATTAGCTGTATAAATCAGCACACTGTAAATAATCTCACAATATAAAACTATTAGCTGTATAAATCAGCACACTGTAAATAATCTTACAGTATAAAACTATTAGCTATATAAATCAGCACACTGTAAATAATCTTACAATATAAAACTATTAGCTATATAAATCAGCATACTGTAAATAATTTTACAATATAAAACTATTAGCTATATAAATCAGCACACTGTAAATAATCTCACAATATAAAACTATTAGTTATATAAATCAGCACACTGTAAATAATCTCACAATATAAAACTATTAGCTATATAAATCAGCACACTGTAAATAATCTCACAATATAAAACTATTAGTTATATAAATCAGCACACTGTAAATAATCTTACAATATAAAACTATTAGCTATATAAATCAGTACACTGTAAATAATCTCACAATATAAAACTATTAGCTATATAAATCAGCACAATGTAAATAATCTTACAATATAAAACTATTAGCTATATAAATCAGCACACTGTAAATAATCTCACAATATAAAACTATTAGCTATATAAATCAGCACACTGTAAATAATCTTACAATATAAAACTATTAGCTAGATAAATCAGCACACTGTAAATAATCTTACAATATAAAACTATTAGCTATATAAATCAGCACACTGTAAATAATCTTACAATATAAAACTATTAGCTATATAAATCAGCACACTATAAATAATCTTACAATATAAAACTATTAGCTATATAAATCAGCACAATGTAAATAATCTTACAATATAAAACTATTAGCTATATAAATCAGCACACTGTAAATAATCTTACAATATAAAACTATTAGCTATATAAATCAGCACACTGTAAATAATCTTACAATATAAAACTATTAGCTATATAAATCAGCACACTGTAAATAATCTTACAATATAAAACTATTAGCTATATAAATCAGCACACTGTAAATAATCTTACAATATAAAACTATTAGCTATATAAGTCAGCACACTGTAAATAATCTTACATTATAAAACTATTAGCTATATAAATCAGCACACTGTAAATAATCTTACAATATAAAACTATTAGCTATATAAATCAGCACACTGTAAATAATCTTACAATATAAAACTATTAGCTATATAAATCAGCACACTGTAAATAATCTTACAATATAAAACTATTAGCTATATAAATCAGCACACTGTAAATAATCTTACAATATAACACTATTAGCTATATAAATCAGCACACTGTAAATAATCTTACAATATAAAACTATTAGCTACATAAATCAGCACACTGTAAATAATCTTACAATATAAAACTATTAGCTATATAAATCAGCACACTATAAATAATCTTACAGTATACAACTATTAGCTATATAAATCAGCACACTGTAAATAATCTTACAATATAAAACTATTAGCTATATAAATCAGCACACTGTATCTAATCTTACAATATCAAACTATTAGCTATATAAATCAGCACACTGTAAATAATCTTACAATATCAAACTATTAGCTATATAAATCAGCACACTGTAAATAATCTTACAATATAAAACTATTAGCTAAATAAAATAAGCACACTGTAAATAATCTTACAATATAAAACTATTAGCTATATAAATCAGCACACTGTAAATAATCTTACAATATAAAACTATTAGCTATATAAATCAGCACACTGTAAATAATCTCACAATATAAAACTATTAGCTATATAAATCAGCACACTGTAAATAATCTTACAATATAAAACTATTAGCTATATAAATCAGCACACTGTAATAATCTTACAATATAAAACTATTAGCTATATAAATCAGCACACTGTAAATAATCTTACAATATAAAACTATTAGCTATATAAATAAGCACACTGTAAATAATCTTACAATATAAAGCTATTAGCTATATAAATCAGCACACTGTAAATAATCTTACAATATAAAACTATTAGCTATATAAATCAGCACACTGTAAATAATCTTACAATATAAAACTATTAGCTATATAAATCAGCACACTGTAACTAATCTTACAATATAAAACTATTAGTTATATAAATCAGCACACTGTAACTAATCTTACAATATAAAACTATTAGCTATATAAATCAGCACACTGTAACTAATCTTACAATATAAAACTATTAGCTATATAAATCAGCACACTGTAAAGAATCTTACAATATAAAACTATTAGCTGTATAAATCAGCACACTGTAAATAATCTTACAATATAAAACTATTAGCTATATAAGTCAGCACACTGTAAATAATCTTACAATATAAAACTATTAGCTATATAAGTCAGCACACTGTAAATAATCTTACAATATAAAACTATTAGCTATATAAATCTGCACACTGTAAATAATCTTACAATATAAAACTTTTAGCTATATAAATCAGCACACTGTAAATAATCTTACAATATAAAACTATTAGCTATATAAATCAGCACACTGTAAATAATCTTACAATATAAAACTATTAGCTATATAAATCAGCACACTGTAAATAATCTTACAATATAAAACTATTAGCTATATAAATCTGCACACTGTAAATAATCTTACAATATAAACTATTAGCTATATAAATCAGCACACTGTAAATAATCTTACACTATAAAACTATTAGCTATATAAATCAGCACACTGTAAATAATCTTACAATATAAAACTATTAGCTATATAAATCAGCACACTGTAAATAATCTTATAATATAAAACTATTAGCTATATAAATCAGCACACTGTAAATAATCTTACAATATAAAACTATTAGCTATATAAATCAGCATACTGTAAATAATCTTACAATATAAAACTATTAGCTATATAAATCAGCACACTGTAACTAATCTTACAATATAAAACTATTAGCTATATAAATCAGCACACTGTAAATAATCTTACAATATAAAACTATTAGCTATGTAAATCAGCACACAGTAAATAATCTTACAATATAAAACTATTAGCTATATAAATCAGCACACTGTAAATAATCTTACAATATAAAACTATTAGCTATATAAATCAGCATACTGTAAATAATCTCACAATATAAAACTATTAGCTATATAAATCAGCACACTGTAAATAATCTTACAATATAAAACTATTAGCTATATAAATCAGCACACTGTAAATAATCTTACAATATAAAACTATTAGCTATATAAGTCAGCACACTGTAAATAATCTTACAATATAAAACTATTAGCTGCATAAGTCTGCTCACTGTAAATAATCTCACAATATAAAACTATTAGCTATATAAATCAGCACACTGTATATAATCTTACAATATAAAACTATTAGCTATATAAATCAGCACACTGTAAATAATCTTACGCTATAAAACTATTAGCTATATAAATCAGCACACTGTAAATAATCTTACACTATAAAACTATTAGCTATATAAATCAGCACACTGTAAATAATCTTACAGTATAAAACTATTAGCTATATAAATAAGCACACTGTAACTAATCTTACAATATAAAACTATTAGCTATATAAATCAGCACACTGTAAATAATCTTACAATATAAAACTATTAGCTATATAAATCTGCACACTGTAAATAATCTCACAATATAAAACTATTAGCTATATAAATCAGCACACTGTAAATAATCTCACAATATAAAACTATTAGCTATATAAATAAGCATACTGTAAATAATCTCACAATATAAAACTATTAGCTATATAAATCAGCACACTGTAAATAAACTTACAATATAAAACTATTAGCTATATAAGTCAGCACACTGTAAATAATCATACAATATAAAACTATCAGCTATATAAATCAGCACACTGTAAATAATCTTACAATATAAAACTATTAGCTATATAAATCAGCACACTGTAAATAATCTTACAATATAAAACTATTAGCTATATAAATCAGCACACTGTAAATAATCTTACAATATAAAACTATTAGCTATATAAATCAGCACACTGTAAATAATCTCACAATATAAAACTATTAGCTATATAAATCAGCACACTGTAAATAATCTCACAATATAAAACTATTAGCTGTATAAATCAGCACACTGTAAATAATCTCACAATATAAAACTATTAGCTGTATAAATCAGCACACTGTAAATAATCTTACAGTATAAAACTATTAGCTATATAAATCAGCACACTGTAAATAATCTTACAATATAAAACTATTAGCTATATAAATCAGCATACTGTAAATAATTTTACAATATAAAACTATTAGCTATATAAATCAGCACACTGTAAATAATCTCACAATATAAAACTATTAGTTATATAAATCAGCACACTGTAAATAATCTCACAATATAAAACTATTAGCTATATAAATCAGCACACTGTAAATAATCTCACAATATAAAACTATTAGTTATATAAATCAGCACACTGTAAATAATCTTACAATATAAAACTATTAGCTATATAAATCAGTACACTGTAAATAATCTCACAATATAAAACTATTAGCTATATAAATCAGCACAATGTAACTAATCTTACAATGTAAAACTATTAGCTATATAAATCAGCAAACTATAAATAATCTTACAATATAAAACTATTAGCTGTATAAATCAGCACACTGTAAATAATCTTACAATATAACACTATTAGCTATATAAATTAGCACACTGTAAATAATCTTACAATATAAAACTATTAGCTATATAAATCAGCACACTGTAAATAATCTTACAATATAAAACTATTAGCTATATAAATCTGCATACTGTAAATAATCTTACAATATAAAACTATTAGCTATATAAATCAGCACACTGTAAATAATCTTACAATATAAAACTATTAGCTATATAAATAAGCACACTGTAAATAATCTTACAATATAAAACTATTAGCTATATAAATCAGCACACTGTAAATAATCTTACAATATAAAACTATTAGCTATATAAGTCAGCACACTGTAAATAATCTTACAATATAAAACTATTAGCAATATAAATCAGCACACTGTAAATAATCTCACAATATAAAACTATTAGCTATATAAATCAGCACACTGTAAATAATCTTACAATATAAAACTATTAGCTATATAAATCAGCACACTGTAAATAATCTCACAATATAAAACTATTAGCTATATAAATCAGCACACTGTAAATAATCTTACAATATAAAACTATTAGCTAGATAAATCAGCACACTGTAAATAATCTTACAATATAAAACTATTAGCTATATAAATCAGCACACTGTAAATAATCTTACAATATAAAACTATTAGCTATATAAATCAGCACACTATAAATAATCTTACAATATAAAACTATTAGCTATATAAATCAGCACAATGTAAATAATCTTACAATATAAAACTATTAGCTATATAAATCAGCACACTGTAAATAATCTTACAATATAAAACTATTAGCTATATAAATCAGCACACTGTAAATAATCTTACAATATAAAACTATTAGCTATATAAATCAGCACACTGTAAATAATCTTACAATATAAAACTATTAGCTATATAAATCAGCACACTGTAAATAATCTTACAATATAAAACTATTAGCTATATAAGTCAGCACACTGTAAATAATCTTACATTATAAAACTATTAGCTATATAAATCAGCACACTGTAAATAATCTTACAATATAAAACTATTAGCTATATAAATCAGCACACTGTAAATAATCTTACAATATAAAACTATTAGCTATATAAATCAGCACACTGTAAATAATCTTACAATATAAAACTATTAGCTATATAAATCAGCACACTGTAAATAATCTTACAATATAAAACTATTAGCTATATAAATCAGCACACTGTAAATAATCTTACAATATAAAACTATTAGCTACATAAATCAGCACACTGTAAATAATCTTACAATATAAAACTATTAGCTATATAAATCAGCACACTATAAATAATCTTACAGTATACAACTATTAGCTATATAAATCAGCACACTGTAAATAATCTTACAATATAAAACTATTAGCTATATAAATCAGCACACTGTATCTAATCTTACAATATAAAACTATTAGCTATATAAATCAGCACACTGTAAATAATCTTACAATATCAAACTATTAGCTATATAAATCAGCACACTGTAAATAATCTTACAATATAAAACTATTAGCTAAATAAAATAAGCACACTGTAAATAATCTTACAATATAAAACTATTAGCTATATAAATCAGCACACTGTAAATAATCTTACAATATAAAACTATTAGCTATATAAATCAGCACACTGTAAATAATCTCACAATATAAAACTATTAGCTATATAAATCAGCACACTGTAAATAATCTTACAATATAAAACTATTAGCTATATAAATCAGCACACTGTAAATAATCTTACAATATAAAACTATTAGCTATATAAATCAGCACACTGTAATAAACTTACAATATAAAACTATTAGCTATATAAATCAGCACACTGTAAATAATCTTACAATATAAAACTATTAGCTATATAAATCAGCACACTGTAAATAATCTTACAATATAAAACTATTAGCTATATAAATCAGCACACTGTAAATAATCTTACAATATAAAACTATTAGCTATATAAATCAGCACACTGTAAATAATCTTACAATATAAAACTATTAGCTATATAAATCAGCACACTGTAACTAATCTTACAATATAAAACTATTAGTTATATAAATCAGCACACTGTAACTAATCTTACAATATAAAACTATTAGCTATATAAATCAGCACACTGTAACTAATCTTACAATATAAAACTATTAGCTATATAAATCAGCACACTGTAAAGAATCTTACAATATAAAACTATTAGCTGTATAAATCAGCACACTGTAAATAATCTTACAATATAAAACTATTAGCTATATAAGTCAGCACACTGTAAATAATCTTACAATATAAAACTATTAGCTATATAAATCAGCACACTGTAAATAATCTTACAATATAAAACTATTAGCTATATAAATCTGCACACTGTAAATAATCTTACAATATAAAACTTTTAGCTATATAAATCAGCACACTGTAAATAATCTTACAATATAAAACTATTAGCTATATAAATCAGCACACTGTAAATAATCTTACAATATAAAACTATTAGCTATATAAATCAGCACACTGTAAATAATCTTACAATATAAAACTATTAGCTATATAAATCAGCACACTGTAAATAATCTTACAATATAAAACTATTAGCTATATAAGTCAGCACACTGTAAATAATCTTACAATATAAAACTATTAGCTATATAAGTCAGCACACTGTAAATAATCTTACAATATAAAACTATTAGCTACATAAATCAGCACACTGTAAATAATCTTACAATATAAAACTATTAGCTATATAAATCAGCACACTGTAAATAATCTTACAATATAAAACTATTAGCTGTATAAATCAGCTCACTGTAAATAATCTTACAATATAAAACTATTAGCTGTATAAATCAGCTCACTGTAAATAATCTTACAATATAAAACTATTAGCTATATAAATCAGCTCACTGTAAATAATCTTACAATATAAAACTATTAGCTATATAAATCAGCACACTGTAAATAATCTTACAATATAAAACTATTGGCTATATAAATCAGCACACTATAAATAATCTTACAATATAAAACTATTAGCTATATAAATCAGCACACTATAAATAATATTACAGTATAAAACTATTAGCTATATAAATCAGCACACTGTAAATAATCTTACAATATAAAACTATTAGCTATATAAATCAGCACACTGTAAATAATCTTACAGTATAAAACTATTAGCTATATAAATCAGCACACTGTAAATAATCTTACAATATAAAACTATTAGCTATATAAATCAGCACACTGTAAATAATCTTACAATATAAAACTATTAGCTGTATAAATCAGCACACTGTAAATAATCTTACAATATAAAACTATTAGCTATTTAAATCAGCACACTGTAAATAATCTTACAATATAAAACTATTAGCTATATAAATCAGCACACTGTAAATAATCATACAATATAAAACTATTAGCTATATAAGTCAGCACACTGTAAATAATCTTACAATATAAAACTATTAGCTATATACGTCAGCACACTGTAAATAATCTTACAATATAAAACTATTAGCTATATAAATCAGCACACTGTAACTAATCTTACAATATAAAACTATTAGCTATATAAATCAGCTCACTGTAAATAATCTTACAATATAAAACTATTAGCTATATAAATCAGCTCACTGTAAATAATCTTACAATATAAAACTATTAGCTGTATAAATCAGCACACTGTAAATAATCTCACAATATAAAACTATTAGCTATATAAATCTGCACACTGTAAATAATCTTACAATATAAAACTATTAGATATATAAATCAGCATACTGTAAATAATCTTACAATAGAAAACTATTAGCTATATAAATCTGCACACTGTAAATAATCTTACAATATAAAACAATTAGCTATATAAATCAGCTCACTGTAAATAATCTTAAAATATAAAACTATTAGCTATATAAATCAGCACACTGTAAATAATCTTACAATATAAAACTATTAGCTATATAAATCAGCACACTGTAAATAATCTTACAATATAAAACTATTAGCTATATAATTCAGCATACTGTAAATAATCTTACAATATAAAACTATTAGCTATATAAATCAGCACACTGTAACTAATCTTACAATATAAATCTATTAGCTATATAAATCAGCACACTGTAAATAATCTTACAATATAAAACTATTAGCTATATAAATCAGCACACTGTAAATAATCTTACAATATAAAACTATTAGCTATATAAATCAGCACACAGTAAATAATCTTACAATATAAAACTATTAGTTATATAAATTAGCACACTGTAACTAATCTTACACTATAAAACTATTAGCTATATAGATCAGCACACTATAAATAATCTTACAATATAAAAACTATTAGCTATATAAATCAGCACACTGTAAATAATCTCACAATATAAAACTATTAGCTATATAAATCAGCATACTGTAAATGATCTTACAATATAAAAACTATTAGCTATATAAGTCAGCACACTGTAAATAATCTTACAATATAAAACTATTAGCTATATAAATCAGCACACTGTAAATAATCTTACAATATAAAACTATTAGCTATATAAATCAGCACACTGTAAATAATCTTACAATATAAAACTATTATCTATATAAATCAGCACACTGTAAATAATCTCACAATATAAAACTATTAGCTATATAAATCAGCACACTGTAACTAATCTTACAATATAAAACTATTAGCTAAATAAATCAGCACAATGTAAATAATCTCACAATATAAAACTATTAGCTATATAAATCAGCACACTGTAAATAATCTTACAATATAACACTATTAGCTATATAAATCAGCACACTGTAAATAATCTTACAATATAACAATATTAGCTATATAAATCAGCACACTGTAAATAAACTTACAATATAAAACTATTAGCTATATAAATCAGCACACTGTAAATAATTTTACAATATAAAACTATTAGCTATATGTGATGATAGCAGGATGTGATGTCACTAGCTGGTGGGCGGGGCTTAGGTCCGGTGTCTGTGTCGCAGTTAGTTTAGTACAATCAACCTGTCTGGATGTGTATTGCTATG
Organism: Bombina bombina; assembly: GCF_027579735.1. Taxonomy (NCBI): domain Eukaryota; kingdom Metazoa; phylum Chordata; class Amphibia; order Anura; family Bombinatoridae; genus Bombina; species Bombina bombina. The sequence continues at coordinate 609,193,607 of NC_069505.1, read as the reverse complement.
CTCTGTAATAAAATAGAGTTGTACCATCATTGCTGTGTCCTGCATATGTCCTGCATCTCATGACATGGTGTCAGAAGTTCTGGACTACGCTTCTGTTTCTGATGATGACGATGTCAAAGTTTACCCCACCTGAGCCTTTTGACTTTTCTCAGCCTGCAGCTTGGCCCACATGGCGTCAGCGGTTTCAGCGCTTCAGGATTGCATCCAAACTGAACAAGGAGAGTGGTGAAGTACAAGTTAATTCTCTTTTATACTCTATGGGGAAAGATGTAGAGCCAGTGTTCAATGCTTTTACTTTCCAAGAAGGGGAAGAAGTTAACTTTGATATAGTTATGGATAAATAGTAAATATGAAGGTAAATCCCAGGCGCCAATAAATGGCTAAGGTTTAAAGTGTTAAAAATGTTTAATACAGCTCATCATGTAATGTTAAAAATGTAGTTGAAATACAAGGCTAAAAAGCATGGATCCACGCTATACAATAAAAGATATTAATAGTCGAAAATAACAGTATACAATAAAATATAAACAGTAGTGCTACACAGTGACTTGGGGTAATACTCCAAGTGAGCTAAAACTGGGGTGATTACATCAAAGGTTGCAATATAAACAGTGAAAAAATCTTTCAAAAGATAAAAAAATTCAAAAAATCAAGTATCAAAATGTCCAAAGTGAAAAAATGTGTCCTTAAAAAGTCAGTGCAAGAGGTAGTCAGTATGTGAGAAAATTTCCAAAATTTTCAAAAATTTATACCTTGATCCAAAATAAATCCAATGTGATACTCCTCTTTGGTGTGCTTCCAAAAGAAAGGGATAGAAAAAATGTAGAATGTTAGTGTAGATGTGGCCAGCCTGGAGTGGCTGGGGTGGTGAAGGTAAGAGCACACTGAATGACACAGTGCAGACAATTCCAAAAATAAAATAAAAATATTAAAAAATCAGGGGGAAAAAAATATGTATAAAACCTTAATCTGTCCTGGTTGCAACCGCTGATTATCTTCACTGTGAGGGATTCACAGACTGTTTGTTCCTGGTGCTTCTGATAAGTCACCTGACCTTCTCTTTGATTCAGAGGTCAGGGGTGATGATCCGTTCTGGTGATGTAGTTATCCTTTTTTTTGTTTTCCTTTCTTCTTATAGCCCAAATATTGTTTTCATCTGGGTTCCCTCAGACTTCTTAAGGTTTGAAGAAATCTTTGGTCAGTGTTTAGCAGTAACACCGTATTCCCTGAAGTTACCAAAGGTAGATTTTAACTTGCAGGGTCAGGAGAAAAGTTTAAAGTTGCAGGGTCACACAGCTTTGTGACAGTAGTAAATGAAGTTTAGTAGAGTGTAGCAGGTCCCATTCTACGCGTTTCGGCCTTCTCTGGGCCTTTATCAAGACTGGTGTGTGTTGCTTACTGATGGCCTTATATAGGGGATGTGTAATTGTGACCGGAAGTGCTTTGGTTTAGCTACTTCCGGTTTGACGATTTCTGTATTTCTCACCAAATTAGTCAAATATGTTATTCCTTAACTTGGTGGTACATAAAAAGTTGCTGCTGTATTCTATTATTAGTATTATGAAGGGTCCTTGTTTACAATTTAATTATGTGTTTGTAAGTACGCTATATTTGTTTGTGACGTCACTTCCGGTTGGGTACTTCCGGTTTGACGATTTTCATTTTTATCCTAAGTAGTAGAACTAGATCAGATAGGTTATTTTTTATCATACCTAATATATTAGAGGTTGATGTTTTGTGTTGTTGGTATTTCAAAGGTCTTTATTTATACTTTTTCTTATGTGTGTAAATACGCCATGTTTGTTTATGACGTAACTTCCGGTTTAACTATATCCGGTTTGACGTTATTTGTATTGGTCACAAGATGTAAATAAGTAAATAAGTCTACTAGCCTTTTTATTATTATAGCAGTTAATAGATAGATAAATGATCTATCTATTTTTATTATGGCAGTTTGATCGATAGATGTGATCTGTCGTTTGTGTATGAATCCTCCTTATTATCTATGGCGTCACTTCCTATTGTCAATATAAGTCTGTTTGTTTAATAAAAATATGACATCAATAAATTCCAGTGTACTTAATGAGTATTTCTTTCGAATCATTTATGCGCTAAATTTATCCCTAGGGAGTTGGCGATGAGCCTTTAATGATCAGTGTATTTTATAACTGTGTTCAAGTTATGTGCTGATCTGGGGACTACTATATAACTGGATTGGGTAATATCTCCATAGAGGGTTGGAGCGAAAGGGTAAAAGGTTAAACACCAAATAGTTCAGATCTTTAGGGTAGTTTCAGTCTTGTATATTATGTGTAATCCCTCATAAGGTAGAATGTTATTTGAATTAGTTAGGTACAAAAATTAAAAAATAAATTAAAATAGAAATTGACCATATATATATAAACTAAAATAAACTAAAATAAACTAAACTGGGCTTTTATGCTTGTCGTGTATTTTAATTATGTTTTAAATATAGTGAATCATCATTTCGGGGGTGTGGACTTGGGGAAAAACTTTGTTTATTGGATCTCAGAGATATGATAGGTTAACGAAATTTTTAATACCAGTGTACTGGATGGAATATGTTGGATTGAATGTTAGTCAGATATGAAAATGTTCCAATCTTTTGAGAATTTGTGCTGTTTCTAGCTATTTTCATAGACTGAAGTATAGACTTGTATGCGATGCTGGTTGAAATATCAACGTGATCAAATTGGCTGAGCTTGCAGGGAAAGCGGATTTTGTTAGCGTATCTTTGTATTTACACAAAATATTGCTAATTGTTTTCAGGGACTGTGGGAGGAATGAAATAATAATAGGAGGCCTGGTATCCAGTGTATGGCTCGGTTTCCTATAGTTGGTTGAGGGATTTGATTGCATCAAATTGCGTTAACTTGAATTTTGAAACTTTATATAGAAGATTGTTGTTTTTCTTCTTAATATAAATTGATTCCATATGGAGACCAGTGCCTTGGAGAAGGAGATCGAAGGGTAAGGATTATAGTGAGGTTGGAATTTTTAGTAGATAGTTTCTGATAAAAGCTTCTGTGCTTTTAGAGCAACAGAGTTTATCTCCTTCATTATGGGGAGAGGAACCTTGGTGGTGGACATTCAGACTTAGGGAAAAATAGTGGAGAGTCAGCCTTAGGGGAAAGTACCCCGAGGGGATAGGATTCTTTTGTGGGTGTAGAGATGTTATATCATATTAAATAAATGAGAGAGGTCTTCTTTATTGTTTAACCCCTTAGGGTACAGACAGTCCAGGTTAAAGATCCACTTTGACTCGGCGGTTAGTAATTTTTTTGTGTAATTGCCGCCTCTCCAATCTTTTCGTACCTTCTGTATGCCCATATATGTCAAGTCCTTTATATTTCCCTTGTGTTTGCTTGTAAAGTGTCTATATAAAGCGGTATCTGTGTTTAGTTTTTCGATAAGTCGTAGATGTTCACGTATCCTTTCTCTCAAGGACCTCGAGGTTTGGCCCACGTATTGTAGACCACATGAACATTGCAGTATGTAAATCACTCCGCTGTCCTGACATCTGATCAGTTCATGTATTTTATATCTTTGTTTTGTGTTAAAACTGTAAAATGTGTTGGATTTACTACCGTTTTTGCAGGCTTTACAAGATCCACAAGGGAAGAAGCCTTTCACTTCTTTTCCGAATGTGTCTTTGATACCCAGATTCTTCTTTTTTTCTATACTGGGAGCTAGTCTATTCTGTAAGTTCCTGGTTTTCCTGTATACAAATTTGGGTCTTTCTGGAATTTTGTCACCAATCAGGTCATCTTCTTTTAAAATTGACCAGTGTTTTTGAAATATTTTTTCGATGATGCTCTTATTCTCGCTGTATTCTGTAATCATTAATACATTGAGGGAGTCATCTTCTGTCCGTGGTGTTTTTTCTTTATATTTCAAAAGTTCATTTCTATCGATGTTGTTTACTTCTTCGCTTTTCTGTTCCAATAGACTCTCCTTGTAACCTCTCTCCAGGAACTTTGTTTTGATGATTTTGGCTTGTTCATTCCATTTTTCTTCTGTCGAGCAGTTCTTCTTAATCCTTACCAGTTGTCCTTTTGGTATGTTCTCCTTCCAATTTCTATGGTGACAGCTCATGTTGTGGATGTATGTGTTACTGTCTACTGTTTTGAAGTGAGTGGAGGTTTCAATCTTACCGTCTATGACCTCTATTTTTAGATCCAGGAAGATGAGTTCAGTTTTACTCCATGAATGAGTGAATTTCAGACTGTTGGTGCTTCTGTTCATGACTTCAATGGTGTAGTTCAGGTCCTCCTGGGTCCCTTTCCAGATGATAATGATGTCATCTATATAGCGGCGATAGAGGACCAGGTCCGCGCTTGCCGGGCATGAGTCCCAGAAGATGTTTTCCCATTTTCCCATGAATAGGTTTGCATAACTGGGCGCGAACCTGGTCCCCATCGCCGTACCGCAAATCTGTTGGTAGAAGTTTCCATCATCATGGAAGTAATTGTGGGTCAAGATGTATTTGATTCCATCCAAAATGAAGTCTTTCTGAGCCTCAGGTATTTCCAGATCTTTATCAAGGAAGAATTTTACTGCTTCTAGTCCTTCCTCATGGGGGATGCATGTATATAATGACATCACGTCACATGTTGCTAAAATATAGCCATCTTCCCATGGGGTTTCTTGTAAGAGATGTAATATCTGGGTGGAGTCCTTGAGGTATGAGGGCAATTGTTTCACATATCTCTGTAGGTTTAGATCAATGTATTCAGATAGGTTGCTGCTCAAAGAGCCGATACCTGAAATAATCGGCCTACCTGGTGGTTTCTGTAGAGATTTATGAATCTTTGGCAGATGGTATAGTACCGGTGTGATTGGATAACTGATGTTAATGTAGTTATATTCCTTAGTGGTTAGTATTCCTTGTTCTTTGGCTGGATCCAATATTTGTAATAATTCCTTTTTATAAATCTCTACCGGATTTGAAGGTAGTTTTCGATATGTCTCTTGGTCATTCAGGATTCTGGAGTTTTCGGATTTGTAATCCCTTTTGTCCATGATGACGATCCCGCCCCCCTTATCAGCCGGTTTGATGATCAAGTTGTGGTTTTCTTCCAAATTTTTTATGGTTGCAATTTGTTGTTTAGAGAGATTCTGCGTTTTTAGTCTCAATTTCTTAGAGTGTAGATCTTTGATTTCTTTGCATACAATTGTTTCAAAGGCCTCTATGGCTACTCCTTTGCTGTTTGTGGGGTTAAATGTAGACTTAGGCTTCAAGTCTGTGTGTCTGTAGACATCATCGTATTCGTATGATTTATATACGGTTCTCTCGATTGCTGATTTGGCGAAGAATCTCTTTAATGTCAACTTTCGTATAAATTCTTTGGTATTGATGAAGGTTTGGAACTTGTCCAGGCTTCTACTTGGAGCAAATGAGAGGCCCAGTTTCAATATGGAGTTTTCTTCCTTGGTCAATGTGTGAGAACTGAGGTTAAATATACCCTTGTTGTCTTCCATAGTGGTCTCCTCGTCTTTGTTTTTATTTCTTTTGTTTACTTTTGCTCCTCCTCGTCTTCCTCGATGTTTCTTCTTCTTGTTGGTATCATCAGTCTTCATGGACCTATCTCTCTCTGTTGTTTGGCAGATCTGTCTCTCTCCCTGTTGTGTGGGTGATCTGGTCCTAAAAAAGACGATGATGATGGTGTGTTTGTAGCAGATGTTGATATAAGGTAATCTTTGTGTTGATCCTTATATCCTTATATCCTTATATCTACCCAAGCCTTGCAAGAAAATACAGAACTTATCTCAGCTGTGCCCCTGCTTTGCAAAAAGTCTGATTTTTAAACATATCTACCCAAGCCTTGCAAGAAAATACAGAACTTATCTCAGCTGTGCCCCTGCTTTGCAAAAAGTCTGATTTTTAAACATATCTACCCAAGCCTTGCAAGAAAATACAGAACTTATCTCAGCTGTGCCCCTGCTTTGCAAAAAGTCTGATTTTTAAACATATCTACCCAAGCCTTGCAAGAAAATACAGAACTTATCTCAGCTGTGCCCCTGCTTTGCAAAAAGTCTGATTTTTAAACATATCTACCCAAGCCTTGCAAGAAAATACAGAACTTATCTCAGCTGTGCCCCTGCTTTGCAAAAAGTCTGATTTTTAAACATATCTACCCAAGCCTTGCAAGAAAATACAGAACTTATCTCAGCTGTGCCCCTGCTTTGCAAAAAGTCTGATTTTTAAACATATCTACCCAAGCCTTGCAAGAAAATACAGAACTTATCTCAGCTGTGCCCCTGCTTTGCAAAAAGTCTGATTTTTAAACATATCTACCCAAGCCTTGCAAGAAAATACAGAACTTATCTCAGCTGTGCCCCTGCTTTGCAAAAAGTCTGATTTTTAAACATATCTACCCAAGCCTTGCAAGAAAATACAGAACTTATCTCAGCTGTGCCCCTGCTTTGCAAAAAGTCTGATTTTTAAACATATCTACCCAAGCCTTGCAAGAAAATACAGAACTTATCTCAGCTGTGCCCCTGCTTTGCAAAAAGTCTGATTTTTAAACATATCTACCCAAGCCTTGCAAGAAAATACAGAACTTATCTCAGCTGTGCCCCTGCTTTGCAAAAAGTCTGATTTTTAAACATATCTACCCAAGCCTTGCAAGAAAATACAGAACTTATCTCAGCTGTGCCCCTGCTTTGCAAAAAGTCTGATTTTTAAACATATCTACCCAAGCCTTGCAAGAAAATACAGAACTTATCTCAGCTGTGCCCCTGCTTTGCAAAAAGTCTGATTTTTAAACATATCTACCCAAGCCTTGCAAGAAAATACAGAACTTATCTCAGCTGTGCCCCTGCTTTGCAAAAAGTCTGATTTTTAAACATATCTACCCAAGCCTTGCAAGAAAATACAGAACTTATCTCAGCTGTGCCCCTGCTTTGCAAAAAGTCTGATTTTTAAACATATCTACCCAAGCCTTGCAAGAAAATACAGAACTTATCTCAGCTGTGCCCCTGCTTTGCAAAAAGTCTGATTTTTAAACATATCTACCCAAGCCTTGCAAGAAAATACAGAACTTATCTCAGCTGTGCCCCTGCTTTGCAAAAAGGTAGATCCTGCAAGATAGTTTCCCTCCCACCCCGCCCCTCACCCCACCCACCCCAGGCTCATTTCTTCCTTTATAGATAGTCTCCCACACTTATTTCATTCTCCTTAAATGACAGCTGCAACCACTGATCAGCACATCCTTCCTTCTACTTAACCCTATAGAATAAATACCCTCTCTTCCTACATATAGCTATATATCACACATCAATAGTGTATATACTTTTCATTTTTATTTTTTATCTACACACCTCATACCGCTAACATGAATCCAAATATATCCTTACTGTTATTCATGATAACCCTTTTCTCACTCCAATTTGGTTCACATAATAACCGCCATAAGCACACACCTCAAACTGGAAAACAAATTATCATACATCATGGCCTGCTCTGTTGCTGTAACTTATCTGCTGAGTGCTGGTGGAGGGTTATAAAAAATAACCCTCCTACCCCCACCTCACAATATTATAAAGTATCACATTCACTATATGGCCAATCAAAAATGATTTCCAAATTCCTATTCCTTATGTTACTTGCCCTTGCAAATGACGTAGAGTCTAACCCTGGTCCCCTAACAAATTCCATTCCTAGCCTTCCAGCTAAGAAAGGCCTCTCCTTTGTGCACTGTAATATCCGCAGCTTACTACCGAAAATTGATGCACTGCAAGCTTGGTGTTTACAATACAAACCCAAAATCATTGTGATCTCTGAATCGTGGCTAACCCGCAAAATACCTGACTCTGCCATTGCAATACATGGATATTCATGCCATAGAAATGATAGAGCAAAGAGAGGAGGTGGCATTGTAATTTATGTTGACAATTCCACAAAGTTCACCCCCTTACAAAAATCTAGCTCTCCTGCCACCTTTGATTTCCTTTCTGGCAAAATTGAGATCCCGTGCAGTAAATCAATCATTGTTGCAGGATTCTACCGCCCACCAAGCTCCCCTGTGCATTCCATTTCGGACATAGCACAGCTCCTTAGTGAATCCATAACTCAAAACCCAAAAAGTGAAATTTTGGTTTTTGGAGATTTTAACATCGATTGGCTGAATCCAAAAAATAACAGTTGTCGCTCGCTGTTTAAATCTTTGCATCTAACGCAATTAATCTCCTCCCCAACTCGCATAAACATCAAAAGCCATAATCATACCCTGCTCGACTGGATTCTCTCCACTTCTCCCGACCGAATCCAGGAGGCAGGTGTTCTCCCTAACAATTTCAGTGACCACTGCTTAGTGTACTGCGTGCGCAAAATAAAGGCAACTAAATCCTCTCCCAAGGTTACAATCACCAGGTCCTTCAAAAAATTTAATCTTCAATCATTTCTAAATGACATCAAGAACCTCCCCTGGCACAGATTAAACCTAATCCCAGATCTAGACTCTGCAGTTGAACTCTTTCAGTCTGAACTCCTACAAGTTTGGAATTTACATGCACCGCTGCGTAAGGTGAGAGTAAAAGGAGCACACTTGAATTGGATCACAGCTGACCTCATTCAAATGTACCAATTTCGGGATTCATTGTGGTCAAAGTTCAAGCATACTGGCTCTATGAATGATCACTGTGTATATAGAAAATGGCGAAATATATGTACTAAACAAACAAAATTGGCTAAGGCGCAATATTTCTGTGAAAATCTGAACAATAATATATGTAACCCTAGAAAGTTTTGGAAACTCATAAATAACTTACAAAATCCACCAATCCACTCCCAACCCTCTACTGTCAATGTGGATAACCAAAACCTGCAACTCCCCTTAGAAGTAGCAAATGCCTTTAACAATTATTTTGTAGGATGCTCCACCACCCTGATTGACAAACTAATAAATGGCACGCATCCTGAAGCTACAAATGTGGATCAGGCCCCACTAAAACAGCAAAGACCCAATATAGAAAAGTTCAATTTTAGACCTGTACCCTTCAATGTCATTAAGAAACACCTCGATAATCTAAAAATGAAAAACCAGTCAGGACCTGATCAAATCCCAGCAATGCTGTTGAAGCTCAGTGCGCCGGCAATTGCTAAGCCTGTTGCAACCCTAATTAACGAATCCTTGGTGTCTGGATACATACCCAAACTCTGGAAAACTGCAAGAGTAGTGCCTATTCATAAAAGTGGGGAGTTAACCTTGGTTTCTAACTATCGTCCTATATCACTGCTCCCTGTATTGTCAAAAATCCTAGAAAAATGCGTCCATACGCAATTATGCGAGTATTACCAACTTTCTAACTATCTGACCCCTGATCAATCAGGTTTCAGACCGAATCACTCCACTACAACTGCCCTCCTAAAAGTTTGCAACGACATCCAAACTGCCATGGAACAAGGAGACCTAACTGGAGCTATTTTCCTTGATTTTGCAAAGGCTTTTGACACAGTGGACCATGACCTACTACTTCTCAAACTAAAAAACTCTGGTATTGCTGATCACCCGTTAACCTGGTTTAAATCATATGTATCGGATCGATCACAATATGTCTCTGTCTCTAACATTGACTCCCTCCCTCTCCCAGTCACGTGTGGTGTTCCCCAAGGTTCCATTCTCGGCCCCCTACTATTCACATTATTTATAAATGATTTGCCTAATGTCTGCAAATCCTCAACTGTACACATGTACGCAGACGACACGGTAATCTATGCAAACAAATCTGATCTGCTGCAGCTTGAAACAGTGCTCCAAGACCAGTTCACAGAGGTCGAAAAGTGGATCTCGAAAAACAAACTCTTCCTAAACACTGACAAAACGGTCACAATGATCTTTGGAATGGGACCTAAAATACATAAATTACAAAATTCCCATCTTCGCATCAAAACAAAATCCAATTGCACGCTGACCGCAGTCCACTCTTTTAAATACTTAGGTATGTTGTTAGACCCCAATCTATCTTTTGGACTCCACATAGAAAAAATTGCCTCTAAACTTTATCCAAAACTAGGTGCCCTGTACAGAAACAAATCTTGCCTCAGCCCTACAGTAAAGGAAAAGATTGTACAGCAAATGCTGATGCCTATCTTGGATTATGGGGACATAGTATATGCACCTGCTCCGCAAACTCACCTTAATAAACTGAATACGTTATATAACTCGCTCTGCCGCTTTGTGCTACAATGTAACTACAGGACCCACCATTGTGACATGCTAAAAGAACTAAACTGGCTGTCGCTAGAATCCAGACGCACCCTCCATCTTTCCTGCCTTGTCTTTAAGAGCCTTTCTGGGAAGCTCCCACCCTACCTGAGCAGAATGCTCTCCCCTGCTATTCCCACCTCCTATAACCTCCGATCCAATAACAGCACATTATTTAGCTTGCCTCAATACAAAAAAAAAAGCAGCTCGATCCTCCTTTTCCTACAGAGCGCCACAATTATGGAATGACCTCCCTCACACTTTAAAAACTTCCCCAAGCCTAAAATCCTTTAAGAGATCCCTCTATACATATCTCAAAACAGAATGCTCCTGTCATGGATAAATATTTCATACCTGCTCTATGTTAAATGTTTGCATATAATGTGTATTTTTATTATTGTTTTTGTATTTTATTGTACCCTATTGTATCAATGCAATGTTTTGTGATCCCAGGACATACTTGAAAACGAGAGAAATCTCAATGTATCCTTCCTGGTAAAATATTTTATAAATAAATAAATAAATAAATATGGCTCCATTTTTCTGGGGCGTTGTTGGATTTTCCATTCATCCTTCTTATCATCCTCAATATTCTTGTGAGGGATCTGTCCTTCTTTCCTCTTTGGTGTTTTGTGCGCATTGTTTTGGTAAAATTCGTCCCTTTTGTTATATCTTTCAAAAGGTGCGTTTGCTCTATAGATCCCATAATTGGGTCTAGGTTCGTTCTGTCTATGATGGTTCGATCCCCTCTCGTAGTAGTGTCCTCTCGATGGGTCTTGGTGTAGGTACTCTCCCCTATTTTCTGGGTACTCTGGTCTTCTGTCTCGTGTATAATCCCATCTGTTATACCCAGTATCTCTCCTTCTCTCAGGTCTGTATTCCTCCCTATGTCTAAAATCCCTTTCATCCTCATAGTCCCTTCGGTAGTTATTGTTTTGCCACCTGTTATCATGATAAGATCTGAACCTATTGTTCGCATAAGGTGTTTGAATATAGTAATTTGGTCGTGTAAATCGTCTTCGATATGGTGTATATTGTTCCTGATTTTTGGGTCCATAGTGTCTCTTTGTTTGTTTTTTATATTCGTAGTTATAGTCTAAGTTCTGTGTGTGTTCATTAGTGTATTCTACAGGCGTAATTTTGTTTATTATATCTCCCTCTGTGTTAGTATCTGTAGTTTCTGTTGTCACAGTATTCGTGTGTTCCTCAACAGTTATTTCCTTACTTTCCAGTTCTCTCAAGAGTTTTTTTGTCTTTTTTTGAATAACTTCATCTCTGATTTTTTTCACTTTTTTAAAAAGGTTATCTTTTTTTTCTAAAATATCAATAGACTCTTGTCCAGAGTGTTCCAAATTAATTAGAATTTCTTCATTCTCTTTTATTTTGGAATCCATGTCACGTGCTAGGGATTCTCTATATTCTATAATTAGTTTTATCAGATGTCTTGATGTGTTTATCAGGACTAATTTCCATTTATCAGAGATGGAATCAGATAGAGGGAAAGCGCATTCCTTATGTGTCATGAGGCCTTTGGGGATGATGTCTAATTCTAAGCATTTTTTGAGAAACGAAATTTCAGCTTTATATTTAACCTCTGAAATTAATAGTTTTTCTAATTCTCTAAAGATGGACTGTATGTCTATAGTGTCATCCTCATCTATTTCAATGCTGATTAATTTGGTCTGTTTGTTCACATCAATACATACATCCTGTCTAAGTGCAGCTAGGGATTCCATGTTACGGAATATAGAGTAACAGTATAGAGGCTGCTGGAATATAACTAGGAGTGACTACAGTGGTAAACAATATGAAAATATCCCAGCGCCTACTAGAACCTTATCAGCCTAGGGGGGTGATACCTAGTTATCACCTGGAGAAATAGTAAATATGAAGGTAAATCCCAGGCGCCAATAAATGGCTAAGGTTTAAAGTGTTAAAAATGTTTAATACAGCTCATCATGTAATGTTAAAAATGTAGTTGAAATACAAGGCTAAAAAGCATGGATCCACGCTATACAATAAAAGATATTAATAGTCGAAAATAACAGTATACAATAAAATATAAACAGTAGTGCTACACAGTGACTTGGGGTAATACTCCAAGTGAGCTAAAACTGGGGTGATTACATCAAAGGTTGCAATATAAACAGTGAAAAAATCTTTCAAAAGATAAAAAAATTCAAAAAATCAAGTATCAAAATGTCCAAAGTGAAAAAATGTGTCCTTAAAAAGTCAGTGCAAGAGGTAGTCAGTATGTGAGAAAATTTCCAAAATTTTCAAAAATTTATACCTTGATCCAAAATAAATCCAATGTGATACTCCTCTTTGGTGTGCTTCCAAAAGAAAGGGATAGAAAAAATGTAGAATGTTAGTGTAGATGTGGCCAGCCTGGAGTGGCTGGGGTGGTGAAGGTAAGAGCACACTGAATGACACAGTGCAGACAATTCCAAAAATAAAATAAAAATATTAAAAAATCAGGGGGAAAAAAATATGTATAAAACCTTAATCTGTCCTGGTTGCAACCGCTGATTATCTTCACTGTGAGGGATTCACAGACTGTTTGTTCCTGGTGCTTCTGATAAGTCACCTGACCTTCTCTTTGATTCAGAGGTCAGGGGTGATGATCCGTTCTGGTGATGTAGTTATCCTTTTTTTTGTTTTCCTTTCTTCTTATAGCCCAAATATTGTTTTCATCTGGGTTCCCTCAGACTTCTTAAGGTTTGAAGAAATCTTTGGTCAGTGTTTAGCAGTAACACCGTATTCCCTGAAGTTACCAAAGGTAGATTTTAACTTGCAGGGTCAGGAGAAAAGTTTAAAGTTGCAGGGTCACACAGCTTTGTGACAGTAGTAAATGAAGTTTAGTAGAGTGTAGCAGGTCCCATTCTACGCGTTTCGGCCTTCTCTGGGCCTTTATCAATACTGGTGTGTAGAATACACTAATGAACACACACAGAACTTAGACTATAACTACGAATATAAAAAACAAACAAAGAGACACTATGGACCCAAAAATCAGGAACAATATACACCATATCGAAGACGATTTACACGACCAAATTACTATATTCAAACACCTTATGCGAACAATAGGTTCAGATCTTATCATGATAACAGGTGGCAAAACAATAACTACCGAAGGGACTATGAGGATGAAAGGGATTTTAGACATAGGGAGGAATACAGACCTGAGAGAAGGAGAGATACTGGGTATAACAGATGGGATTATACACGAGACAGAAGACCAGAGTACCCAGAAAATAGGGGAGAGTACCTACACCAAGACCCATCGAGAGGACACTACTACGAGAGGGGATCGAACCATCATAGACAGAACGAACCTAGACCCAATTATGGGATCTATAGAGCAAACGCACCTTTTGAAAGATATAACAAAAGGGACGAATTTTACCAAAACAATGCGCACAAAACACCAAAGAGGAAAGAAGGACAGATCCCTCACAAGAATATTGAGGATGATAAGAAGGATGAATGGAAAATCCAACAACGCCCCAGAAAAATGGAGCCATATAAGGATCAACACAAAGATTACCTTATATCAACATCTGCTACAAACACACCATCATCATCGTCTTTTTTAGGACCAGATCACCCACACAACAGGGAGAGAGACAGATCTGCCAAACAACAGAGAGAGATAGGTCCATGAAGACTGATGATACCAACAAGAAGAAGAAACATCGAGGAAGACGAGGAGGAGCAAAAGTAAACAAAAGAAATAAAAACAAAGACGAGGAGACCACTATGGAAGACAACAAGGGTATATTTAACCTCAGTTCTCACACATTGACCAAGGAAGAAAACTCCATATTGAAACTGGGCCTCTCATTTGCTCCAAGTAGAAGCCTGGACAAGTTCCAAACCTTCATCAATACCAAAGAATTTATACGAAAGTTGACATTAAAGAGATTCTTCGCCAAATCAGCAATCGAGAGAACCGTATATAAATCATACGAATACGATGATGTCTACAGACACACAGACTTGAAGCCTAAGTCTACATTTAACCCCACAAACAGCAAAGGAGTAGCCATAGAGGCCTTTGAAACAATTGTATGCAAAGAAATCAAAGATCTACACTCTAAGAAATTGAGACTAAAAACGCAGAATCTCTCTAAACAACAAATTGCAACCATAAAAAATTTGGAAGAAAACCACAACTTGATCATCAAACCGGCTGATAAGGGGGGCGGGATCGTCATCATGGACAAAAGGGATTACAAATCCGAAAACTCCAGAATCCTGAATGACCAAGAGACATATCGAAAACTACCTTCAAATCCGGTAGAGATTTATAAAAAGGAATTATTACAAATATTGGATCCAGCCAAAGAACAAGGAATACTAACCACTAAGGAATATAACTACATTAACATCAGTTATCCAATCACACCGGTACTATACCATCTGCCAAAGATTCATAAATCTCTACAGAAACCACCAGGTAGGCCGATTATTTCAGGTATCGGCTCTTTGAGCAGCAACCTATCTGAATACATTGATCTAAACCTACAGAGATATGTGAAACAATTGCCCTCATACCTCAAGGACTCCACCCAGATATTACATCTCTTACAAGAAACCCCATGGGAAGATGGCTATATTTTAGCAACATGTGACGTGATGTCATTATATACATGCATCCCCCATGAGGAAGGACTAGAAGCAGTAAAATTCTTCCTTGATAAAGATCTGGAAATACCTGAGGCTCAGAAAGACTTCATTTTGGATGGAATCAAATACATCTTGACCCACAATTACTTCCATGATGATGGAAACTTCTACCAACAGATTTGCGGTACGGCGATGGGGACCAGGTTCGCGCCCAGTTATGCAAACCTATTCATGGGAAAATGGGAAAACATCTTCTGGGACTCATGCCCGGCAAGCGCGGACCTGGTCCTCTATCGCCGCTATATAGATGACATCATTATCATCTGGAAAGGGACCCAGGAGGACCTGAACTACACCATTGAAGTCATGAACAGAAGCACCAACAGTCTGAAATTCACTCATTCATGGAGTAAAACTGAACTCATCTTCCTGGATCTAAAAATAGAGGTCATAGACGGTAAGATTGAAACCTCCACTCACTTCAAAACAGTAGACAGTAACACATACATCCACAACATGAGCTGTCACCATAGAAATTGGAAGGAGAACATACCAAAAGGACAACTGGTAAGGATTAAGAAGAACTGCTTGACAGAAGAAAAATGGAATGAACAAGCCAAAATCATCAAAACAAAGTTCCTGGAGAGAGGTTACAAGGAGAGTCTATTGGAACAGAAAAGCGAAGAAGTAAACAACATCGATAGAAATGAACTTTTGAAATATAAAGAAAAAACACCACGGACAGAAGATGACTCCCTCAATGTATTAATGATTACAGAATACAGCGAGAATAAGAGCATCATCGAAAAAATATTTCAAAAACACTGGTCAATTTTAAAAGAAGATGACCTGATTGGTGACAAAATTCCAGAAAGACCCAAATTTGTATACAGGAAAACCAGGAACTTACAGAATAGACTAGCTCCCAGTATAGAAAAAAAGAAGAATCTGGGTATCAAAGACACATTCGGAAAAGAAGTGAAAGGCTTCTTCCCTTGTGGATCTTGTAAAGCCTGCAAAAACGGTAGTAAATCCAACACATTTTACAGTTTTAACACAAAACAAAGATATAAAATACATGAACTGATCAGATGTCAGGACAGCGGAGTGATTTACATACTGCAATGTTCATGTGGTCTACAATACGTGGGCCAAACCTCGAGGTCCTTGAGAGAAAGGATACGTGAACATCTACGACTTATCGAAAAACTAAACACAGATACCGCTTTATATAGACACTTTACAAGCAAACACAAGGGAAATATAAAGGACTTGACATATATGGGCATACAGAAGGTACGAAAAGATTGGAGAGGCGGCAATTACACAAAAAAATTACTAACCGCCGAGTCAAAGTGGATCTTTAACCTGGACTGTCTGTACCCTAAGGGGTTAAACAATAAAGAAGACCTCTCTCATTTATTTAATATGATATAACATCTCTACACCCACAAAAGAATCCTATCCCCTCGGGGTACTTTCCCCTAAGGCTGACTCTCCACTATTTTTCCCTAAGTCTGAATGTCCACCACCAAGGTTCCTCTCCCCATAATGAAGGAGATAAACTCTGTTGCTCTAAAAGCACAGAAGCTTTTATCAGAAACTATCTACTAAAAATTCCAACCTCACTATAATCCTTACCCTTCGATCTCCTTCTCCAAGGCACTGGTCTCCATATGGAATCAATTTATATTAAGAAGAAAAACAACAATCTTCTATATAAAGTTTCAAAATTCAAGTTAACGCAATTTGATGCAATCAAATCCCTCAACCAACTATAGGAAACCGAGCCATACACTGGATACCAGGCCTCCTATTATTATTTCATTCCTCCCACAGTCCCTGAAAACAATTAGCAATATTTTGTGTAAATACAAAGATACGCTAACAAAATCCGCTTTCCCTGCAAGCTCAGCCAATTTGATCACGTTGATATTTCAACCAGCATCGCATACAAGTCTATACTTCAGTCTATGAAAATAGCTAGAAACAGCACAAATTCTCAAAAGATTGGAACATTTTCATATCTGACTAACATTCAATCCAACATATTCCATCCAGTACACTGGTATTAAAAATTTCGTTAACCTATCATATCTCTGAGATCCAATAAACAAAGTTTTTCCCCAAGTCCACACCCCCGAAATGATGATTCACTATATTTAAAACATAATTAAAATACACGACAAGCATAAAAGCCCAGTTTAGTTTATTTTAGTTTATTTTAGTTTATATATATATGGTCAATTTCTATTTTAATTTATTTTTTAATTTTTGTACCTAACTAATTCAAATAACATTCTACCTTATGAGGGATTACACATAATATACAAGACTGAAACTACCCTAAAGATCTGAACTATTTGGTGTTTAACCTTTTACCCTTTCGCTCCAACCCTCTATGGAGATATTACCCAATCCAGTTATATAGTAGTCCCCAGATCAGCACATAACTTGAACACAGTTATAAAATACACTGATCATTAAAGGCTCATCGCCAACTCCCTAGGGATAAATTTAGCGCATAAATGATTCGAAAGAAATACTCATTAAGTACACTGGAATTTATTGATGTCATATTTTTATTAAACAAACAGACTTATATTGACAATAGGAAGTGACGCCATAGATAATAAGGAGGATTCATACACAAACGACAGATCACATCTATCGATCAAACTGCCATAATAAAAATAGATAGATCATTTATCTATCTATTAACTGCTATAATAATAAAAAGGCTAGTAGACTTATTTACTTATTTACATCTTGTGACCAATACAAATAACGTCAAACCGGATATAGTTAAACCGGAAGTTACGTCATAAACAAACATGGCGTATTTACACACATAAGAAAAAGTATAAATAAAGACCTTTGAAATACCAACAACACAAAACATCAACCTCTAATATATTAGGTATGATAAAAAATAACCTATCTGATCTAGTTCTACTACTTAGGATAAAAATGAAAATCGTCAAACCGGAAGTACCCAACCGGAAGTGACGTCACAAACAAATATAGCGTACTTACAAACACATAATTAAATTGTAAACAAGGACCCTTCATAATACTAATAATAGAATACAGCAGCAACTTTTTATGTACCACCAAGTTAAGGAATAACATATTTGACTAATTTGGTGAGAAATACAGAAATCGTCAAACCGGAAGTAGCTAAACCAAAGCACTTCCGGTCACAATTACACATCCCCTATATAAGGCCATCAGTAAGCAACACACACCAGTCTTGATAAAGGCCCAGAGAAGGCCGAAACGCGTAGAATGGGACCTGCTACACTCTACTAAACTTCATTTACTACTGTCACAAAGCTGTGTGACCCTGCAACTTTAAACTTTTCTCCTGACCCTGCAAGTTAAAATCTACCTTTGGTAACTTCAGGGAATACGGTGTTACTGCTAAACACTGACCAAAGATTTCTTCAAACCTTAAGAAGTCTGAGGGAACCCAGATGAAAACAATATTTGGGCTATAAGAAGAAAGGAAAACAAAAAAAAGGATAACTACATCACCAGAACGGATCATCACCCCTGACCTCTGAATCAAAGAGAAGGTCAGGTGACTTATCAGAAGCACCAGGAACAAACAGTCTGTGAATCCCTCACAGTGAAGATAATCAGCGGTTGCAACCAGGACAGATTAAGGTTTTATACATATTTTTTCCCCCCTGATTTTTTAATATTTTTATTTTATTTTTGGAATTGTCTGCACTGTGTCATTCAGTGTGCTCTTACCTTCACCACCCCAGCCACTCCAGGCTGGCCACATCTACACTAACATTCTACATTTTTTCTATCCCTTTCTTTTGGAAGCACACCAAAGAGGAGTATCACATTGGATTTATTTTGGATCAAGGTATAAATTTTTGAAAATTTTGGAAATTTTCTCACATACTGACTACCTCTTGCACTGACTTTTTAAGGACACATTTTTTCACTTTGGACATTTTGATACTTGATTTTTTGAATTTTTTTATCTTTTGAAAGATTTTTTCACTGTTTATATTGCAACCTTTGATGTAATCACCCCAGTTTTAGCTCACTTGGAGTATTACCCCAAGTCACTGTGTAGCACTACTGTTTATATTTTATTGTATACTGTTATTTTCGACTATTAATATCTTTTATTGTATAGCGTGGATCCATGCTTTTTAGCCTTGTATTTCAACTACATTTTTAACATTACATGATGAGCTGTATTAAACATTTTTAACACTTTAAACCTTAGCCATTTATTGGCGCCTGGGATTTACCTTCATATTTACTATTTCTCCAGGTGATAACTAGGTATCACCCCCCTAGGCTGATAAGGTTCTAGTAGGCGCTGGGATATTTTCATATTGTTTACCACTGTAGTCACTCCTAGTTATATTCCAGCAGCCTCTATACTGTTACTCTATATTCCGTAACATGGAATCCCTAGCTGCACTTAGACAGGATGTATGTATTGATGTGAACAAACAGACCAAATTAATCAGCATTGAAATAGATGAGGATGACACTATAGACATACAGTCCATCTTTAGAGAATTAGAAAAACTATTAATTTCAGAGGTTAAATATAAAGCTGAAATTTCGTTTCTCAAAAAATGCTTAGAATTAGACATCATCCCCAAAGGCCTCATGACACATAAGGAATGCGCTTTCCCTCTATCTGATTCCATCTCTGATAAATGGAAATTAGTCCTGATAAACACATCAAGACATCTGATAAAACTAATTATAGAATATAGAGAATCCCTAGCACGTGACATGGATTCCAAAATAAAAGAGAATGAAGAAATTCTAATTAATTTGGAACACTCTGGACAAGAGTCTATTGATATTTTAGAAAAAAAAGATAACCTTTTTAAAAAAGTGAAAAAAAATCAGAGATGAAGTTATTCAAAAAAAGACAAAAAAACTCTTGAGAGAACTGGAAAGTAAGGAAATAACTGTTGAGGAACACACGAATACTGTGACAACAGAAACTACAGATACTAACACAGAGGGAGATATAATAAACAAAATTACGCCTGTAGAATACACTAATGAACACACACAGAACTTAGACTATAACTACGAATATAAAAAACAAACAAAGAGACACTATGGACCCAAAAATCAGGAACAATATACACCATATCGAAGACGATTTACACGACCAAATTACTATATTCAAACACCTTATGCGAACAATAGGTTCAGATCTTATCATGATAACAGGTGGCAAAACAATAACTACCGAAGGGACTATGAGGATGAAAGGGATTTTAGACATAGGGAGGAATACAGACCTGAGAGAAGGAGAGATACTGGGTATAACAGATGGGATTATACACGAGACAGAAGACCAGAGTACCCAGAAAATAGGGGAGAGTACCTACACCAAGACCCATCGAGAGGACACTACTACGAGAGGGGATCAAACCATCATAGACAGAACGAACCTAGACCCAATTATGGGATCTATAGAGCAAACGCACCTTTTGAAAGATATAACAAAAGGGACGAATTTTACCAAAACAATGCGCACAAAACACCAAAGAGGAAAGAAGGACAGATCCCTCACAAGAATATTGAGGATGATAAGAAGGATGAATGGAAAATCCAACAACGCCCCAGAAAAATGGAGCCATATAAGGATCAACACAAAGATTACCTTATATCAACATCTGCTACAAACACACCATCATCATCGTCTTTTTTAGGACCAGATCACCCACACAACAGGGAGAGAGACAGATCTGCCAAACAACAGAGAGAGATAGGTCCATGAAGACTGATGATACCAACAAGAAGAAGAAACATCGAGGAAGACGAGGAGGAGCAAAAGTAAACAAAAGAAATAAAAACAAAGACGAGGAGACCACTATGGAAGACAACAAGGGTATATTTAACCTCAGTTCTCACACATTGACCAAGGAAGAAAACTCCATATTGAAACTGGGCCTCTCATTTGCTCCAAGTAGAAGCCTGGACAAGTTCCAAACCTTCATCAATACCAAAGAATTTATACGAAAGTTGACATTAAAGAGATTCTTCGCCAAATCAGCAATCGAGAGAACCGTATATAAATCATACGAATACGATGATGTCTACAGACACACAGACTTGAAGCCTAAGTCTACATTTAACCCCACAAACAGCAAAGGAGTAGCCATAGAGGCCTTTGAAACAATTGTATGCAAAGAAATCAAAGATCTACACTCTAAGAAATTGAGACTAAAAACGCAGAATCTCTCTAAACAACAAATTGCAACCATAAAAAATTTGGAAGAAAACCACAACTTGATCATCAAACCGGCTGATAAGGGGGGCGGGATCGTCATCATGGACAAAAGGGATTACAAATCCGAAAACTCCAGAATCCTGAATGACCAAGAGACATATCGAAAACTACCTTCAAATCCGGTAGAGATTTATAAAAAGGAATTATTACAAATATTGGATCCAGCCAAAGAACAAGGAATACTAACCACTAAGGAATATAACTACATTAACATCAGTTATCCAATCACACCGGTACTATACCATCTGCCAAAGATTCATAAATCTCTACAGAAACCACCAGGTAGGCCGATTATTTCAGGTATCGGCTCTTTGAGCAGCAACCTATCTGAATACATTGATCTAAACCTACAGAGATATGTGAAACAATTGCCCTCATACCTCAAGGACTCCACCCAGATATTACATCTCTTACAAGAAACCCCATGGGAAGATGGCTATATTTTAGCAACATGTGACGTGATGTCATTATATACATGCATCCCCCATGAGGAAGGACTAGAAGCAGTAAAATTCTTCCTTTATAAAGATCTGGAAATACCTGAGGCTCAGAAAGACTTCATTTTGGATGGAATCAAATACATCTTGACCCACAATTACTTCCATGATGATGGAAACTTCTACCAACAGATTTGCGGTACGGCGATGGGGACCAGGTTCGCGCCCAGTTATGCAAACCTATTCATGGGAAAATGGGAAAACATCTTCTGGGACTCATGCCCGGCAAGCGCGGACCTGGTCCTCTATCGCCGCTATATAGATGACATCATTATCATCTGGAAAGGGACCCAGGAGGACCTGAACTACACCATTGAAGTCATGAACAGAAGCACCAACAGTCTGAAATTCACTCATTCATGGAGTAAAACTGAACTCATCTTCCTGGATCTAAAAATAGAGGTCATAGACGGTAAGATTGAAACCTCCACTCACTTCAAAACAGTAGACAGTAACACATACATCCACAACATGAGCTGTCACCATAGAAATTGGAAGGAGAACATACCAAAAGGACAACTGGTAAGGATTAAGAAGAACTGCTCGACAGAAGAAAAATGGAATGAACAAGCCAAAATCATCAAAACAAAGTTCCTGGAGAGAGGTTACAAGGAGAGTCTATTGGAACAGAAAAGCGAAGAAGTAAACAACATCGATAGAAATGAACTTTTGAAATATAAAGAAAAAACACCACGGACAGAAGATGACTCCCTCAATGTATTAATGATTACAGAATACAGCGAGAATAAGAGCATCATCGAAAAAATATTTCAAAAACACTGGTCAATTTTAAAAGAAGATGACCTGATTGGTGACAAAATTCCAGAAAGACCCAAATTTGTATACAGGAAAACCAGGAACTTACAGAATAGACTAGCTCCCAGTATAGAAAAAAAGAAGAATCTGGGTATCAAAGACACATTCGGAAAAGAAGTGAAAGGCTTCTTCCCTTGTGGATCTTGTAAAGCCTGCAAAAACGGTAGTAAATCCAACACATTTTACAGTTTTAACACAAAACAAAGATATAAAATACATGAACTGATCAGATGTCAGGACAGCGGAGTGATTTACATACTGCAATGTTCATGTGGTCTACAATACGTGGGCCAAACCTCGAGGTCCTTGAGAGAAAGGATACGTGAACATCTACGACTTATCGAAAAACTAAACACAGATACCGCTTTATATAGACACTTTACAAGCAAACACAAGGGAAATATAAAGGACTTGACATATATGGGCATACAGAAGGTACGAAAAGATTGGAGAGGCGGCAATTACACAAAAAAATTACTAACCGCCGAGTCAAAGTGGATCTTTAACCTGGACTGTCTGTACCCTAAGGGGTTAAACAATAAAGAAGACCTCTCTCATTTATTTAATATGATATAACATCTCTACACCCACAAAAGAATCCTATCCCCTCGGGGTACTTTCCCCTAAGGCTGACTCTCCACTATTTTTCCCTAAGTCTGAATGTCCACCACCAAGGTTCCTCTCCCCATAATGAAGGAGATAAACTCTGTTGCTCTAAAAGCACAGAAGCTTTTATCAGAAACTATCTACTAAAAATTCCAACCTCACTATAATCCTTACCCTTCGATCTCCTTCTCCAAGGCACTGGTCTCCATATGGAATCAATTTATATTAAGAAGAAAAACAACAATCTTCTATATAAAGTTTCAAAATTCAAGTTAACGCAATTTGATGCAATCAAATCCCTCAACCAACTATAGGAAACCGAGCCATACACTGGATACCAGGCCTCCTATTATTATTTCATTCCTCCCACAGTCCCTGAAAACAATTAGCAATATTTTGTGTAAATACAAAGATACGCTAACAAAATCCGCTTTCCCTGCAAGCTCAGCCAATTTGATCACGTTGATATTTCAACCAGCATCGCATACAAGTCTATACTTCAGTCTATGAAAATAGCTAGAAACAGCACAAATTCTCAAAAGATTGGAACATTTTCATATCTGACTAACATTCAATCCAACATATTCCATCCAGTACACTGGTATTAAAAATTTCGTTAACCTATCATATCTCTGAGATCCAATAAACAAAGTTTTTCCCCAAGTCCACACCCCCGAAATGATGATTCACTATATTTAAAACATAATTAAAATACACGACAAGCATAAAAGCCCAGTTTAGTTTATTTTAGTTTATTTTAGTTTATATATATATGGTCAATTTCTATTTTAATTTATTTTTTAATTTTTGTACCTAACTAATTCAAATAACATTCTACCTTATGAGGGATTACACATAATATACAAGACTGAAACTACCCTAAAGATCTGAACTATTTGGTGTTTAACCTTTTACCCTTTCGCTCCAACCCTCTATGGAGATATTACCCAATCCAGTTATATAGTAGTCCCCAGATCAGCACATAACTTGAACACAGTTATAAAATACACTGATCATTAAAGGCTCATCGCCAACTCCCTAGGGATAAATTTAGCGCATAAATGATTCGAAAGAAATACTCATTAAGTACACTGGAATTTATTGATGTCATATTTTTATTAAACAAACAGACTTATATTGACAATAGGAAGTGACGCCATAGATAATAAGGAGGATTCATACACAAACGACAGATCACATCTATCGATCAAACTGCCATAATAAAAATAGATAGATCATTTATCTATCTATTAACTGCTATAATAATAAAAAGGCTAGTAGACTTATTTACTTATTTACATCTTGTGACCAATACAAATAACGTCAAACCGGATATAGTTAAACCGGAAGTTACGTCATAAACAAACATGGCGTATTTACACACATAAGAAAAAGTATAAATAAAGACCTTTGAAATACCAACAACACAAAACATCAACCTCTAATATATTAGGTATGATAAAAAATAACCTATCTGATCTAGTTCTACTACTTAGGATAAAAATGAAAATCGTCAAACCGGAAGTACCCAACCGGAAGTGACGTCACAAACAAATATAGCGTACTTACAAACACATAATTAAATTGTAAACAAGGACCCTTCATAATACTAATAATAGAATATAGCAGCAACTATTTATGTACCACCAAGTTAAGGAATAACATATTTGACTAATTTGGTGAGAAATACAGAAATCGTCAAACCGGAAGTAGCTAAACCAAAGCACTTCCGGTCACAATTACACATCCCCTATATAAGGCCATCAGTAAGCAACACACACCAGTCTTGATAAAGGCCCAGAGAAGGCCGAAACGCGTAGAATGGGACCTGCTACACTCTACTAAACTTCATTTACTACTGTCACAAAGCTGTGTGACCCTGCAACTTTAAACTTTTCTCCTGACCCTGCAAGTTAAAATCTACCTTTGGTAACTTCAGGGAATACGGTGTTACTGCTAAACACTGACCAAAGATTTCTTCAAACCTTAAGAAGTCTGAGGGAACCCAGATGAAAACAATATTTGGGCTATAAGAAGAAAGGAAAACAAAAAAAAGGATAACTACATCACCAGAACGGATCATCACCACTGACCTCTGAATCAAAGAGAAGGTCAGGTGACTTATCAGAAGCACCAGGAACAAACAGTCTGTGAATCCCTCACAGTGAAGATAATCAGCGGTTGCAACCAGGACAGATTAAGGTTTTATACATATTTTTTTCCCCCTGATTTTTTAATATTTTTATTTTATTTTTGGAATTGTCTGCACTGTGTCATTCAGTGTGCTCTTACCTTCACCACCCCAGCCACTCCAGGCTGGCCACATCTACACTAACATTCTACATTTTTTCTATCCCTTTCTTTTGGAAGCACACCAAAGAGGAGTATCACATTGGATTTATTTTGGATCAAGGTATAAATTTTTGAAAATTTTGGAAATTTTCTCACATACTGACTACCTCTTGCACTGACTTTTTAAGGACACATTTTTTCACTTTGGACATTTTGATACTTGATTTTTTGAATTTTTTTATCTTTTGAAAGATTTTTTCACTGTTTATATTGCAACCTTTGATGTAATCACCCCAGTTTTAGCTCACTTGGAGTATTACCCCAAGTCACTGTGTAGCACTACTGTTTATATTTTATTGTATACTGTTATTTTCGACTATTAATATCTTTTATTGTATAGCGTGGATCCATGCTTTTTAGCCTTGTATTTCAACTACATTTTTAACATTACATGATGAGCTGTATTAAACATTTTTAACACTTTAAACCTTAGCCATTTATTGGCGCCTGGGATTTACCTTCATATTTACTATTTCTCCAGGTGATAACTAGGTATCACCCCCCTAGGCTGATAAGGTTCTAGTAGGCGCTGGGATATTTTCATATTGTTTACCACTATAGTTATGGATAAACTCAGTGCCCACTTTGTGCCCAAAAGAAATGTGATTCATGAGAGAGCTTGTTTTCACAAACGTAATCAGCGTGTGGGAGAATCTGTGGAGTCATTTTTGCGCAGCCTGTATGAATTAGCTGAATTCTGTGAGTTTGGTGTTGCTAAAGAAGAGCAAATCAGAGACAGAATAGTTATTGGAATTGCAGATGCTGAAGTCTCCCTGAAGCTGCAGTTAGAGCCTGATTTAACATTAGACGGGGCTATTAGGATGGCCCGCCAGAGTGAACTGGTGAAACAGCAAAGTGCTGATCTGAGGTCTGAGAGTATTGTGGA
>NC_069505.1:609052657-609101858 GCF_027579735.1 Bombina bombina | reverse complement strand
AAATCTGCACACTGTAAATAATCTTACACTATAAAACTATTAGCTATATAAATCAGCACACTGTAAATAATCTTACAATATAAAACTATTAGCTACATAAGTCAGCACACTGTAAATAATCTTACAATATAAAACTATTAGCTATATAAATCTGCACACTGTAAATAATCTTACAATATAAAACTATTAGCTATATAAATCAGCACACTGTAAATAATCTTACAATATAAACTATTAGCTATATAAATCAGCACACTGTAAATAATCTTACAATATAAAACTATTAGCTATATAAATCAGCACACTGTAAATAATCTTACAATATAAAACTATTAGCTATATAAATCAGCACACTGTAAATAATCTTACAATATAAAACTATTAGCTATATAAATCAGCACACTGTAAATAATCTTCACAATATAAAACTATTAGCTATATAAAGTCAGCACACTGTAAATAATCTTACAATATAAAACTATTAGCTATATAAGTCAGCACACTGTAAATAATCTTACAATATAAAACTATTAGCTATATAAATCAGCACACTGTAAATAATCTTACAATATAAAACTATTAGCTATATAAATCAGCACACTAAATAATCTTACAATATAAAACTATTAGCTATATAAATCAGCACACTGTAAATAATCTTACAATAAAAAACTATTAGCTATATAAATCAGCACACAGTAAATAATCTTACAATATAAAATTATTAGCTATATAAATCAGCACACTATAAATAATCTTACAATATACAACTATTAGCTATACAAATCAGCATACTGTAAATAATCTCACAATATAAAACTATTAGCTATATAAATCAGCACACTGTAAATAATCTTACAATATAAAACTATTAGCTATATAAATCAGCACACTGTAACTAATCTACAATATAAAACTATTAGCTATATAAGTCAGCACACTGTAAATAATCTTACAATATAAAACTATAAGGGATTAAAGGCTTACCTTGTCGATCCCAGAAGAGGGGAGGGGAAAAATAACCTTCATAAACATAAACATAACTATGCTTAAACTGGCCCACGGGGCCTAACCTTAATAATTGTAATAACTATGCTTTAACTGGCCCATGGGGCCTAACCTTAAATAAAGACAGACACAAGTAATTTGGGTAAAATTTATGAACCATCACTGGTCCCTTTTATTAACCTATAACTTTAGGCTTAACGATTAACTAAACCGACAGATAATAATTCAACAGATGGCGGCAAATGAGAGGCTAAGACTAACCCCCCGGACTACAGAGGAGAGCGGCCTAATGGAAGGCAACAGCAGAAAAACTCTGCACGAGAAATGGAAATGCTACTAGGGGTGTTACGAGTTCTTCCGGCCTACCTACCCGGAGGGAGGGGCACTCCAGTTAACTGAAGTAATCGAGCCCCACCCTCATCAGCCTGGCCATCACTCCCCCGTTCGCCGCTACTGGGCCGCAATCCTCCCGCAGTTAGGGTGCTCTTTTAACCTACCATCCAATAGGCTCTGAGACAACCTGCCGCTTAAGCCGGTTAGTCGCAGAGGGAGGTAAAACTACAGCCAAGGGCTTACATAGATTAGGACACCTATCCCTAACTCAGCCTCAGCACCCTACCTAAACTCTCATACCGCAAATTGGGTGGGAGGGCGGGCAACTTGTCAGCTTCTTGTCCAAGGTCAAAGAGGAACAGGAAATACAGTACATCAGCATAAGAAAGGTAAGCCACTCCCTACCCCTGCAACATTGTTGCAAACACCAGTAACTCCCTCTAACTTCACTCTCCCAGACAGCCTTAACCCTTATGTCGCTGCAAGCCTATTTGGCTCTACACTTACTTAAGGGATTAAAGGCTTACCTTGTCGATCCCAGAAGAGGGGAGGGGAAAAATAACCTTCATAAACATAAACATAACTATGCTTAAACTGGCCCACGGGGCCTAACCTTAATAATTGTAATAACTATGCTTTAACTGGCCCATGGGGCCTAACCTTAAATAAAGACAGACACAAGTAATTTGGGTAAAATTTATGAACCATCACTGGTCCCTTTTATTAACCTATAACTTTAGGCTTAACGATTAACTAAACCGACAGATAATAATTCAACAGATGGCGGCAAATGAGAGGCTAAGACTAACCCCCCGGACTACAGAGGAGAGCGGCCTAATGGAAGGCAACAGCAGAAAAACTCTGCACGAGAAATGGAAATGCTACTAGGGGTGTTACGAGTTCTTCCGGCCTACCTACCCGGAGGGAGGGGCACTCCAGTTAACTGAAGTAATCGAGCCCCACCCTCATCAGCCTGGCCATCACTCCCCCGTTCGCCGCTACTGGGCCGCAATCCTCCCGCAGTTAGGGTGCTCTTTTAACCTACCATCCAATAGGCTCTGAGACAACCTGCCGCTTAAGCCGGTTAGTCGCAGAGGGAGGTAAAACTACAGCCAAGGGCTTACATAGATTAGGACACCTATCCCTAACTCAGCCTCAGCACCCTACCTAAACTCTCATACCGCAAATTGGGTGGGAGGGCGGGCAACTTGTCAGCTTCTTGTCCAAGGTCAAAGAGGAACAGGAAATACAGTACATCAGCATAAGAAAGGTAAGCCACTCCCTACCCCTGCAACATTGTTGCAAACACCAGTAACTCCCTCTAACTTCACTCTCCCAGACAGCCTTAACCCTTATGTCGCTGCAAGCCTATTTGGCTCTACACTTACTTAAGGGATTAAAGGCTTACCTTGTCGATCCCAGAAGAGGGGAGGGGAAAAATAACCTTCATAAACATAAACATAACTATGCTTAAACTGGCCCACGGGGCCTAACCTTAATAATTGTAATAACTATGCTTTAACTGGCCCATGGGGCCTAACCTTAAATAAAGACAGACACAAGTAATTTGGGTAAAATTTATGAACCATCACTGGTCCCTTTTATTAACCTATAACTTTAGGCTTAACGATTAACTAAACCGACAGATAATAATTCAACAGATGGCGGCAAATGAGAGGCTAAGACTAACCCCCCGGACTACAGAGGAGAGCGGCCTAATGGAAGGCAACAGCAGAAAAACTCTGCACGAGAAATGGAAATGCTACTAGGGGTGTTACGAGTTCTTCTGGCCTACCTACCCGGAGGGAGGGGCACTCCAGTTAACTGAAGTAATCGAGCCCCACCCTCATCAGCCTGGCCATCACTCCCCCGTTCGCCGCTACTGGGCCGCAATCCTCCCGCCACAAGGGATAGCATCTCAGGTATCACTTGCCGCCACCCACCCGACCTGACTTACAGGAAGGGAGCGAGAGCTTTTGACAAATCCCCTAAAAATAGGTCTAGCCCTACATCCGATAAATGAACCCCATCGGGTCTATAGAGCTCCCGCTTGTCGGCTGTAATGGCATTGTGCCGTACCACGAAGCCCTGGTTACCAGTGACGGCCGCACCCACATCCCTATTCAGCTTCTTTCTCACCCTATAGGCTGCGCCTGAGGATCCCATATATCGCCATTGGCGGCGCGCTATCACATTAGACCAACCTATAATCACCCCCGGCATCCATGCCCTAAGCCAGCCTAAGTCTGACTGAATAATTTTGGTCAATTCAAGGGATGGAATGGCACCCATGTCATTACCCCCTAAATGTATAAGAATAATGTGGGGTTTACCCCACCGTCTATGGGCATCTGTGAGAACATTGGGGAGCTGAGGCCAGCACAAACCCTTAAACCCCAGCCAACGGATGGAAGCCTTTGATGCAGGGAAACCCAAATTCTGCCCCCCAACCCTGGTGAGAGCACGGATCGCTGCCCAATGAATGAAGGAATGGCCCACGATCCATACCCTTGATGAAGCCTTGCGTACACCTGTAAAATAGAAACAAGTGTTATGTAAGAAGGTAGTCAACAAACCCCCCCCCCTCATTTTCTCGTCTCGTTACACATGGTGAGAACCACTGCTACTAGATAATGGGCGAACATACAACTTATACCGATTTGATCGCCAGCGACCCAGTGTTTTAATAGTATGCTCCTGTGCCCCCCGCAAGGCAGCATCTGTAGCCGCTCCAATGTGGAATGAATGAGGGGTAATCTTGGAGGGGTCAAAACCAGCTGATTCTACCGCAAGCGCCAAGACTCTACGAAACTGGTAGATAGAAAGAGCCATTCCATTCTCATGTACCAAAAATTGGCCATCCACCATTGGCCTTTGGCGCACGTATGCCGCCAAAGTTTCCATGGGGCAGCAAGGATCCCCTTGCGCTGTAAAAGTTAGCCAAGTACCCTTAGCCGCTTGATCTGTTTTTGACTTAGGTATAAAAAGTAAGACAGCGGGTGGCGAAATTTTGACATGGTCAAATTGCACCCCCTTTTTCATATGCTGTTTAGACGGGGACACTAGTTCAGTAATACGCAGGGCCCCTGCGAATGCCAGGACGAAGGCTGCTTTGAAAAGTAAAGCCTCAAAATCCGACCTACAAATGCTAGGTAAAACCGCTACCAGCCTCTCAAGCCGGTCCCGAGTAATAGGTTCCCTAATATCTCCCTTGTTGGGCTGCATCCGCCCCCAACCCTTGAGAGTCTGTCTAATGAAAAAACAGCCTGTGGGGTCCCCGGAACCCAGTATTTTAAAGAAAAAGGATAGGGCTGCCATGCGTGACTGGACCGCCCCTTTTCGCAAACCTAGCGCTTGCATACTTATTAGCCACTCACCCAGCATCACTTGAGAGCTGACTGATGACTCCGCCCTTCGCGTAGTGCAGAATCGGTCCCATTCCTTCCAATGGCTAACGTAGGTTCGCCAGGTCGCTGGGGCGAGGGATGAGCGGACCAATGGGATTAAGGATAGCCATGTTCCACTAGCTGCCAAAGAAAACCGGGACAGGTTAGCCCTGCCTCTGCCGCCCGTGGCGCTAATCGTCTAAAAGTAGGCCAATCAAATCTAGATAGGGCATCTGCTATAACGTTATTGACCCCTGGCACATGACTAGATTGGAAATTAATGTTGAGTTGGAGACACCTCAGAACTAGGTGCCGCAACAATCGAACCACAGTTACGGAGGAAGCGGAAAGTCTGTTGATGGAATGCACAACACTTAAGTTATCTGTCCAAAATATGACCGACTTATTCCGCAACCTCGATCCCCACAGCTCAACCGACATGACAATTGGGAACAATTCAAGTAGGGTCATGTTCCTAATCAGGGGAGTAGAGCTCCATTTCAACGGCCATGGTCCGGCGCACCATTCCCCTTGGAAATAGGCACCGTAACCTTGGGACCCCGCTGCGTCTGTAAACAGATGCAGGATCTGACTGGATATCGGGGGGTCCCGCCAGACAGTAATACCGTTAAATTGGCTCAAAAACATATCCCAGACTTTGAGGTCATCCCTCATGTCCTGTGATACCATTATTTTTGTTGACACGCTGGGGTTGCCCCTAAGCGGATTTTCCAGCCTCCTATTAAAAACTCCGCCCATTGGGATCACCCTACAGGCAAAGTTTAACAACCCCAAAAGGGACTGCAATTCCCTCAAAGATAGATGTTTTTTGGAAACAGCCGCCCTAACTGAAGCCAACATGTTTTGTACCTTTTCAATAGGCAGCCTGCATACCATCTGCAAGGTGTCTATTTCAATACCCAGGAAGGTCAAAGTAGTACATGGACCCTGTGTTTTATCTTCTGCTAAAGGGACCCCGAGTTGTGACATGAGGCTCCTCATTTCAACCATAAGGTGGCTACACCTGTTTGTATTGCACTCCCCTACCAGGAGGAAATCATCCAGGTAGTGCGCTACGTAGTCCCCTCCTGCCAATTTGTTTACTGCCCAGTGTAAAAATGTACTAAAACATTCGAACATAGAGCATGAGATGGCACACCCCATGGGTAAGCATCTGTCCACGTAGTAATTACCCTCAAATTTACATCCCATAAGGTGAAATGATTCGGGGTGCAAAGGAAGGAGACGGAAGGCGGATTCAATATCCAGTTTCGCCAACAATGCACCTCTCCCAAAACCACGGACCAGATCAAGAGCTTTATCAAATGGTTGGTAGTGAACCATGCTAAGCTCCGGGGCGATCGCATCATTGACCGATTGGCCCCTGGGATAAGAGAGGTGCTGTATTAGGCGGAACTTTCCTGGTTCCTTCTTTGGAACCACCCCCAGAGGGGAGATAACCAAATTATCCATAGGAGGGGCCCCAAAGGGGCCCACTACTCTCCCTAAAGCTATTTCCTTCGCTAGCTTCTCTCGGACCACTCCTGGGTATTGGTAGGCTGATTTCAGATTCCGATGATTTTGTGAACCCACCACAGGTTTATTGGTGGGTATCACAAAACCATCCTTAAACCCCGCCAAGAGCAAGCCTGCTGCTTGGCGGTCAGGATATGTGCGCAACCACAGCTCAAGCGCGTCCACCCTCACCGGGGTGGGCGCCCTTAGCAGCAATGGGTTGCCGCGCTGTTGATTTGTCTGTGCTAGTGTCCTTCCTTCGGGAGCAATCGGCTCCCGGGTGGGACGCGCCGCAAAACTTGCATACATGCCGGTACAGGCATGCTGAGCCCTTGTCGCACCTCTTCTCCTGAAAGGCCCAGCACTCCCTACCCTTACGCCTGCCCCTGCTTTGAAAACGGGTCCCTGGGCCCCTGCTACTTTGCGGAGGTGAGGGTGATCTTTCAGAGCCCAGGCGAGACCACAAATGCATTTCTTGGGACCCGAATGCTAGCGCTGAATTGCCATCCATTTTCCTTCGGAAATTGGAATCATAGTCTCTCCACACTCCCTCTTTATGGTGCTGGTAAATCCAATGGATTGTATCAGCATGCTTAAGGAGCGCCTGTCCTTGGTCTGGAAATTTATCTAAGTAGCAAGAGGAAAGGATCCTGAAACACTTGAGCCACTCGTCAAATGTTTCTGGTCGCTTGACTCTTTTAGGGCCTGTTCCATCTGCACTCTTCTCTTTTTGCCTATGCGCCTCAAGGGAAACTTCAAAGATGTTAACATCGTGAGCAAATTTTGACGCAGAAATAAAGACGGACGGTCACTTCGAAGCTTAGTACATGGCGCCCTGTGTGTGAGAAAACACTTTATATTGGCATAGGAAACAAAACAGTTACTAATGCATTCAGAATGCTATAACTACTTGACATGAATGTGATTTTTTTTTCCTATCAATAAATGACTGAAGCACAACAATTTTAAAGGCATTTAAATTATACATAGATGTGTGTAACATGCACTATATACAGGTATTGCACAGCTATCAACTATACTTGCAATTATAGATTAGTTTATCCTAGAACATTACAAATAATGTAACTGAACACACACAGTTTATTTTTCTTCACTTGTATTTTATATTATTTTCATTATCTGTTGGCTTAATAATGTTAATACAATGATATCTATATATTATGGTGTAATTGGAAAAAGTTTCCAGACAGGGAACCTCTTCACACACATTCAAGTCTAGTGAGAAAGCATTTGCCATTGTCCTTTTTATTGCACACAACTTGTAAAGCCCCTGTCCCTGATCTTCTGGGCTTCTCAGTCTTCCCAGATGAATCAGTACAGGGTGATTTAAGTCAGACACCTTAGATCTGCCATAATAAACAAATTGCTGCTAGTTCGATTTTGAGAGGTTAACACAAGTGGTTACAGTTATCAGTCTAGAAAATACTTATAACGTTGCAGCAGAAATCTTCAAATTGATACAGTCTCATGCTAGCCAACATAGGCTAGATTACAAATGAAGCACCATTTTAATGTGCGCCCATAAAGGGGCTAATTTGTAATTTATGGTAGCACTTTAAATAACCAGCTATTACAAGTAATGCTATAAAAAGAATATTACCAGCACTTTCAATGGAAATGAGTGCGAAACAAATAAATAATAAAGTTAAAAGATTGTTGTAACAGTACTTGTTCAAGCCCCCTCTCAATATGTGGGGGAATCCAGAAGTGAAGTGTCCAATAGTCACTAAACGTGACATCCACTGGGAGAAGAGGAAGAAGTAACCACTTGAGACGATGCTGATGAAGCCAATCTCCTCTATCTTTTCACGTTGAGATGAGATGGAAAACAGACAAACAAACACACACAAGCGCAAGAGCTCTAAGTGTAGTATTTAATAGCACAAGCAATTGGGTAAATCTTTCTTGCACTGCTAATTTTAAAGGTAAGCTAAATCTCCTATGATATTCCCCCTTTAAATATCAATTTGTGGTGGACAGAAAAGAGAAGTGGTAGGAGAAAAAGCGCAAATGAATGCTTAAACCGACAGTATATGAGTATGCCTTTTTAGAAAGGAAAAATATTACTTCCAATACTTATTTTAACTGAAAATGAAGTCTTTTTGCTAAATTATGCCATTGTATCCGTGTATTAATGCCTAAGAGTATTTAAGACAGACAGTTAAAAGTACTGAATCAAATAAATTATATTTAATATGTTAAAACAAATAGTCTAAATGTTTCTAGTCATAGGCTCATTAATATAAAAAAATTAAATTTGTTACAAATGGTCTAAACGTTTCTACTCATAGGCTCAAAGTACTAAGTCAAATAAATTATATTTAATAAGTTAAAACAAATGGTCTAAATGTTTCTAGTCATATGCTCATTAATATAAAAAATTTAAATTTGTTACAAATGGTCTACACATTTCTAGTCATAGGCTCATTAATATAAAAAAATGTAAATTTGTTACAGTAAATACAGAGCGAAGGTTGGCCGACCAAATAAGGTTAAAATGTTCAGGGTACCCTGTTTAAAAAGAGGTGAAAAGGAAAAATTGGATATTCCCAGAGGAGTGATTGTTATGAAAACACAAATCAGTTTTTCTTTATATATCCATTTCCTGTAGCGGGGAGCGTTTTTTTTTTTTTAAACAAAACTTTATCTCCTTATTATGATAATAGGATTGTCCCTTGGTGTAAAGGTGTTAAAGTTAGTACTTACTGTCTGCCTCGAGCTTATCCTGCAGACCGGTCCTGGAGCCTGTCAGTAGTTTACCTTGTAACTCGTGTGGAGATGTTTCCGGTCTGTGTTCACAGACTAATCCTTTTTTGCTGTTCCTTGGCTCTGTGATCCTGCGTGTGCTCTCTGAGGTCAGAGCAGTAGCTTGTGGTCGCAGCTGTGTGTAATCAAAAAATCAATTAACAAGCTCAGAATAGGGTATACAGTGACTGTGAATAGAGTGAAAGCAGTATAGCTTGAAAAAGGCCAACTACATGGCTGAAACGCGTAGCTTTAACAAGCTCAGAATAGGGTATACAGTGACTGTGAATAGAGTGAAAGCAGTATAGCTTGAAAAAGGCCAACTACATGGCTGAAACGCGTAGCTTTAACTGCTGATCACCACTTGAGAACATATTTGGAGATACCAGGAAACAGCGTGTGTACCGCTAAAGTTGATAGCTGCTGACGCTGACAAATCACTGATAACATTTATCGAAGTAACTGCAAGCTACTGCTCTGACCTCAGAGAGCACACACAGGACTGCAGAGCCAAGGAACAGCAAACAAGGATTAGTCTGTGAACACAGACCGGAAACATCTCCACACGAGTTACAAGGTAAACTACTGACAGGCTCCAGGACCGGTCTGCAGGATAAGCTCGAGGCAGACAGTAAGTACTAACTTTAACACCTTTACACCAAGGGACAATCCTATTATCATAATAAAAAGATCAAGTTTTGTTTTAAAAAAGCGCTTCTCGCTACAGGAAATGGATATATAAAGAAAAACTGATTTGTGTTTTCATAACAATCACTCCTCTGGGAACAT
This sequence comes from Bombina bombina, assembly GCF_027579735.1. Taxonomy (NCBI): domain Eukaryota; kingdom Metazoa; phylum Chordata; class Amphibia; order Anura; family Bombinatoridae; genus Bombina; species Bombina bombina. The sequence goes on along the minus strand of NC_069505.1, from coordinate 609,092,061 downwards.
CCAATTTTTCCTTTTCACCTCTTTTTAAACAGGGTACCCTGAACATTTTAACCTTATTTGGTCGGCCGACCTTCGCTCTGTATTTACTGTAACAAATTTCCATTTTTTATATTAATGAGCCTATGACTAGAAACGTTTAGACCATTTGTAAAAAATTTCCATTTTTTATATTAATGAGCCTATGACTAGAAACATTTAGACCATTTGTTTTAACTTATTAAATATAATTTATTTGAATTAGTACTTTGAGCCTATGACTAGAAACGTTTAGACCATTTGTAACAAATTTAAATTTTTTATAATTATGAGCCTATGACTAGAAACATTTAGACCATTTGTTTTAACATATTAAATATAATATATTTGAATCAGTACTTTTAGCTGTTTGTCTTAAATACTTTTAGTCATTAATACACGGATACAATCCGTTTTCTTCATGGCATAATTTAGCAAAAAGACTTAATTTTTAGTTAAAATAAGTATTGGAAGTAATATTTTTCCTTTCTAAAAGACATACTCATATAGGTTTAAGCAGTATTTAATAGCAACAATGTTGCGCACAATGAAAAACACACAAAAGTGTAAAGTTAAAATGCATATCACCAAGGTGAATCCCCGACATCCAGGTAAAGCGTTCAGTTGAAACTCGTCACAGATCCATGGACTTTAGAGTTAGAGCTGGATAGGTGAATGCTATGGCCAATCCGTGATCCCCTACGTGTTTCTTCCGGTCATGCCCTGACTTTTTCAAGAAGTAATATATGAGTCTCTAATCAATGTGAAATATATAGCCGGCTCCCACTATATGATTCACATTGATTAGAATTAGCACTCGTGTTAATAATAGTAACAACTATCAAATCTATTAATACATACGTAAACATTTTTAAAAAATTGATAGCACATGTATATATTAAAGTTTATAACATTATATATATATATATATATATATATATATATATATATAAACTTGATAGCAAATATATATATAAAAATTGATTAATAACATATATATATAAGAAACAAACAATGTATGTAAGATTTGTTACTACATATAGTCAGGGGAGTATACACCTTGAATTAATCTTACAAAAACATTGGTCTGTCCTTCAAACTGATCCTATACTCACACATATTGTCGGGAACAAACCAATAATCACATATAAGAAGAATAGGGATCTAAAAAGCATGTTAGTGCCCTCAAGATTGAAAAAGAAAAAAGAAGATCCATCCAATCCTCTCAGTGGTTAAAAAGACCTAATGGGACATCAAAATGTCTAACTTCCAAGTGTACTCAATATATCAATATATTAGAACGTACCCTATCAAAAACAAATTTTCATGTAATACCACATATGCGGTTTATATGTTGACTTGTAAATGTAATTTATTATAAATTGGGAGGACGAAGAGGACAATAAGAAAAACACTCAGCAAACATATAAATACTATTATAAATACATATAAATAATATTATAAATACATATAAATAATATTATAAATACATATAAATGATATTATAAATACATATAAATAATATTATAAATGGTCTAAATAATCATAGTGTCCCTGAACATTTTAACCTACATCACAATAGTAATCCAGCAGGGTTAACCATCAAAATCATTGACTGGATTCCTCCTAATTTGTATCCAAATAGGTTACTCACTTTGAGTAAACGAGAAACCTTTTGGATACAAGAGCTGCAAACGATACATCCTAAGGGGCTTAATGTAGACATAGATCTTCAAGCATTATGTAGACACCAGAGCAAAGTAAACTAATGGAGTTTTGGTCACACAAAGAGATAGACAGCATAAACAGTATTAGTTAACTTTCATTTTTTAGGAACAATTACAATATGTGTAAAAGATTAAATGAGCATATAGTATCTTAATAAGTGTCATTATCAGGTTCTTCTAAATGTTAATAAGGATGGTTTTGATAGGTAGGGGGAATTTAAAAGGGAGAAAATTACATAGAGGACAGCGCCAAAAGTGTAAGAGGTGTGTACACGCTCACTTCAGAGGGAACAATAGCCTAACAGAATTGTTCAGACATGAAAAACAAGAGTATTAAAAACAGGAGGGAAGGATCGCCTCAAGATGAGGCGTAAGTATACTGTAGAAAATACAAAAATGACAAATGTACATAAAAACACAAGTGAGGAAAATGCGACTGAAAAAGAGAATTCAGTGTGACTAGTAAAAAGAATTCAATATGGCTGACAAAATATTTGGTTGCGTTTTGCGAATGTGCTACAGAGATATATAACAAAAATGTATAGCATAAAAATGAAGTGAATAGACATACACCTAGATTTAGAGTTTTGCGTTAGAAGGGGTGCGTTAGCTACGCATGTTTTTTCCCCCCCGCACCTTTTAAACAATACTGGTATTTAGAGTTCTCTGAAGGGCTGCATTAGGCTCCAAAAAGAGAGCATACAGGCATATTTACCGGCACTTCAACTCTCAATACCAGCGTTGCTTACGGACACGGCCGCTCTGTACACCGCCGCAACCTACATTATCCCTATGTAGCCCTAATCTGCTGCCCTTAATATTGCTGACCCCTATATTATATTTATTACCCCCTAATCTGCCCCCCCCAACGTCGCCGCTACCTGCCTACACTTATTAACTCCTAATCTGCCGACCGGACCTCGCCGCCACTATAATAAATGCATTAACCCCTAAACCGCCTCACTCCCGCCTCAAAAACCCTATAATAAATATTATTAACCCCTAATCTGCCCTCCCTAACATCGCCGACACCTAACTTCAAGTATTAACCCCTAATCTGCCGACCAGACCTCGCCGCTGCTCTAATAAATGTATTAACCCCTAAAGCTAAGTCTAACCCTAACCCTAACACCCCCCTAAGTTAAATATAATTTTTATCTAACAAAATAAATTAACTCTTATTAAATAAATTAATCCTATTTAAAGTTAAATACTTACCTGTAAAATAAACCCTAATATAGCTACAATATAACGAATAATTATATTGTAGCTATTTTAGGATTTATATTTATTTTACAGGCAACTTTGTATTTATTTTAACTAGGTACAATAGCTATTAAATAGTTAATAACTTTTTAATAGCTACCTAGTTAAAATAACTACAAAATTACCTGTAAAATAAATCCTAACCTAAGTTACAATTAAACCTAACACTACACTATCAATAAATTAATTAACTAAACTATCTACAATTATCTACAATTAAATCAACTAAACTAAATTACAAAAAAAACAAACACTAAATTACAATAAATAAAAAAAGATTACAAGAATTTTAAACTAATTACACCTACTCTAAGCCCCCTAAAAAAATAACAAAGCCCCCAAAATAAAAAAATGCCCTACCCTATTCTAAAATAAAAATTTAACAGCTCTTTTACCTTACCAGCCCTTAAAAGGGCCTTTTGCGGGGCATGCCCCAAAGAAAACAGCTCTTTTGCATTTAAATAAACATACAATACCCCCCCACATTACAACCCACCACCCACATACCCCTAATCTAACCCAAACACCCCTTAAAAAACCTAACACTAAGCCCCTGAAGATCTCCCTACCTTATCTTCACCACGCGGGTATCACTGATCCGTCCAGAACAGGGTTCGAAGTCTTCATCCTATCCGGCAAGAAGAGGACATCCGGACCGGTAGACATGTTCATCCAGGTAGCGTCTTCTATATCTTCATTCATCCGGCGCAGAGCGGGACCATCTTGAAGCAGCCGACGCGGATCCATCCTCTTCTTCTAGCGACTCCCGACAAATGAAGGTTCCTTTAAGTGACGTCATCCAAGATGGCGTCCCTCGAATTCCGATTGGCTGATAGGATTTTATCAGCAAATCGGAATTAAGGTAGGAAAAATCTGATTGGCTGATTGAATCAGCCAATCAGATTCAAGTTCAATCAGATTGGCTGATCCAATCAGCCAATCAGATTGAGCTAGCATTCTATTGGTTGTTCCGATGAACATGTCTACCGGTCCGGATGTCCTTTTCTTGCTGGATAGGATGAAGACTTCAGACCCTCTTCTGGACTTCTTCTTGCCGGATAGGATGAAGACTTCGTACCCTCTTCTGGACGGATCGGTGATACCCGGCGTGGTGAAGATAAGGTAGGGAGATCTTCAGGGGCTTAGTGTTAGGTTTTTTTAAGGGGTGTTTGGGTTAGATTAGGGGTATGTGGGTGGTGGGTTGTAATGTGGGGGGTATTGTATGTTTATTTAAATGCAAAAGAGCTGTTTTCTTTGGGGCATGCCCCACAAAAAGCCCTTTTAAGGGCTGGTAAGGTTAAAGGGCTGTTAAATTTTTATTTTAGAATAGGGTAGGGCATTTTTTTATTTTGGGGGGCTTTGTTATTTTTTTAGGGGGCTTAGAGTAGGTGTAATTAGTTTAAAATTCTTGTAATCTTTTTTTATTTTTTGTAATTTAGTGTTTGTTTTTTTTGTAATTTAGTTGATTTAATTGTAGATAATTATAGATAGTTTAGTTAATTTATTGATAGTGTAGTGTTAGGTTTAATTGTAACTTAGGTTAGAATTTATTTTATACTTATTCACTTTTTTATTTTTTATATATTTTTTATAATGATTTTTTTTTTTTTAACAAGCTTTATTAAACATAAGGAAACATCATACAAAAACGAAATGTTACACCATCATATTATACAAGAGGGCTTATGATTAAGAATTACAAATGCTGAAAGCTTATGAAGGATAATGGCACAAGTCCAACATTATTTAGTGTCCAGAAATGGATCCTCTCCAAAATTGGAGAGGGAAAGTCCTCTACTGTGTTAGCTATAGTGTCCTCTGGTCGTAAGGCATAAAAAGAACTCTGGCGTAACTTTCAATATAGTAAAACTTGGATTTTTGTTGTTAAACAGTTCAGCATTTTTTTTTTTTTGATCTTAGCTTGTTCTTAAGAAGAAGTATACATTCTAACAAGAACCAAGAAAAATACAAAAGACTAAGAAGTTAGAGTACAGTGCAACTAAGAAGAGAGAGAAAAAGGAGGGGGGGGGAGATGAAAAAATAAAAATCTTTATTTGTAATTGAACGTATTAGCACGGTCAGAAATATTTAAGTATAAGTAATTGGTCACCATTACTGTGAATGTGTATGAGGAGGGTTCCAAGTGGCCAACATTAGTTCATACATGGCCATCTGGTTGCTCCTAAGGTAGTGTAGTTTCTCTAGGCTCAACAAATCCTCCACTGCTTAGCGCCAATCAGGGAGGGTGGGTGTTTCTTTAGATTTCCATAGCCTTGGTATTAATCTCTTGGCACCGGTAAGCATAATCAGGAGAAGGGCCCAGCTGTGACTACTCTTAGTGTCGGGAAGATGAAGGAACAGTAAAGTTTCTGGAGATATGGGGATGTGTGTATTCAGTTTCTCGGATATCTCCTTCAGGACTGACGTCCAGTAATTAGTCAACTTGGGGCATTCCCACCAGATATGAATAAGAGTACCCTGTTTACCGCAACCTCTCCAGCAAGTGTCTTTGACTGTCGGAAAAATCTGATGGAGTCTATGTGGAGTATAGTACCATCTAGAGAGTAGTTTAATTTGTATTTCTTGAACTGTGGCTGAGACAGAGGATCGTCTAATTAACTTAAACGATTTAAGCCAATCATCCTCTTCAATAATAGAATTAAGATCTCTATTCCATGCTCTAGTGAATGAAGGGAGTGGAGTATCTGGTGGCGTCAAAAGCAATTTATATATTTTTGAGATTAACCGTCTTGGTGGTGAGGTCCCTGTGCAAAGTGTTTCGAAGGGAGTAAGGTCTCTGAGAAAATTTTCCCTTTCGTTATGGTGTGACAAGTAATGCGATAACTGATGGTATCTTAACCAAGAGGAGAAAACTTCTCCATGGACTTCCACCAATTCTTGTTGTGAACGTAATTTACCGTTATGGAGGGCGAAATGTAGTGTTCCTAATCTCAGGTTATGTGGTGCAATTTTACGTTTACACAATTCATAGTAGGGAATCTCAGGGTTTTCAAGAATCGGCAACATTGGGGATGATCTTGTCGAGATGTGTGTGCTTGTTGCAAGTAATCTATCCCATTCTAGAAATGTTTCTGACGTTAGATGATATTTGTGTAAGAGTTTAGGGCGTTTGGAAGCATGGAGCCACGCGTAGGATGCCACGTTGTTGGTATGGAGGATCTGTCCATCCAGTCTAACCCATTGTTTCTGAGATGTGTTGTGCGACCACTCCACCAATCTCTGAAGGAGTATAGCTCTTCTATATAAGGCCAGATTAGGGAATCCCAGCCCTCCCTTGTCTCTAGGAAGGTATAATGTTTTTTTTGGAATTCTGGGTTTTACTCCAGTCCAGATAAACCGCTCCAAGGAACCATGTAGTTGTGATAAGAAGTCAGTGGGTAGGCGTATAGGTACAGTTTGTATAATGTACAGAATGCGTGGCAAAATGTTCATCTTGACTAAACTAATTTTCCCTAACCAAGATAAGGATTTATTTCTCCAGGAGGATAGATCATTAATTATTTCCCTACGTAATGTGAGGTAGTTATGTTTATATAAGTCTGAGGAGTTTGCTGATAGATAGATACCAAGGTATTTCAGTTTGGATTTAGCTATGGGAACATTGTAATTGGTTGCTAAGAATCGAATTTGTTCTATTGGGGCATTAATATTAAGGAGCTCCGACTTCGAGATGTTTAGGTGGAAGTTAGATAACTCACCATATTCTCGAATCTCTTTTAGCAACTCTGGAATGGATGTTTCTACATTAGTGAGGGTGTAAAGGACATCATCTGCGTATAACGCTTATTTATACTCCACATCACCCACCTGGACACCCTTGATATTTGGATAAAGTCTGACTTTCTGCGCTAGGGCTTCTATGGAGAGGGCAAAAAGTAAAGGGGGCAGGGGACACCCTTGTCGGGTTCCGTTTGATATTGTAAATGTATTTGATATTGTTCCATTTATTCTGATTCGTGCATTTGGAGAAGAGTATAGTGCGAAAACCATGTTCAGGAAGGGTTCCCCAAAGTTCATGGTCCTCATAACCTGACGCAGAAAAGACCAATCGACCCGGTCGAAGGCCTTCTCCGCGTCGGTCGAGAATAGCGCCATAGGCACCTTCTCAGTTTGCGCATAATTTAGCAACTGGATCACTTTATTGGTATTATCCCGCGCCTCTCTTCCCGGCACAAATCCAACTTGGTCGGAGGAGATGAGACCCGGTAAAAATCTATTGAGGCGGTTCGCCAGAATTTTGGCTAGAATGTTTATGTCTAAATTTAATAAGGATATAGGCCTAAAATTAGCTGGAGAGATGGGGGGTTTCCCGGGTTTGGGGATAACTGTAACATATGCTTCAAGCATTGAGCTAGAGAGTGTAGGCTGTTCTATTAAGTTATTGAAGAGTTGGAGCATTAGAGGACTCAAGGTGCCACCGAATAGTTCATAATACCTAGGGGAGAAACCATCCGGGCCTGGGCTTTTCCCATTTGGGAAATCCTTAATAGCTTGTGTTATTTCATCTGCTGAAATGCATTTATTAAGGCTATCTCTTTGTTCAGGATCTAGTTGGGGCAATTTCAGTGCGGTTAAATATTGCATCATCAAACGGTCTCTCTCAATTATGTCTCTGTGTGAGTCTTCAGGTCTCTGTGATTGTGTGATGTTGTATAGTGACTGATAGAATGAATGAAAAGAATGAGCTATTTGCTTAGAACCTTTTAATACCGACCCGTCTGGGTTTTGTATCCAATGTATATGTGTTTTAAGTTGTTTTCTTCGGACCGCCCTAGCCAGCAATTTGCTGGGTTTATTGCCTCCTTCATAGTATTGTTGTTTTAAATGCAACATCTTACGCTGATAAGCCTCACGCAAATGTGCATTCAAATCAGATTTAGCTTTCTCTAGTTTCATTTTAATATCTAAATCTGAAGGGTCACCTTTGTGTTTCTCTTCTATTTGAATAACATTTTGGAGCAATTGTGTGTGTCTTAATCTGCGGTTTCTGTTAAGTCTCGCCTGGTGTTTGAGAAACTCACCTCGTATAACGCATTTATGCGCTTCCCATACAGTTATAGGCGAGGTTTGGGAGGGACAATTATGAGCTAGGTAATCATTCAGAGAGTTTTGTATGTCAATTTTAATTAAGGGGTCATTCAGTAGGGTGTCGTCTAGTCTCCAAGTGTATGTTGTAGGTGGTAAGTCGGGCCATTGTACTGAGCAGGTAACAGGGGCGTGGTCAGACCATGTGATCGGTCCAATTGAGCAGTCAGTGATCATGTCTAACCCGTTGGAGTCGGTGAAGAAATAGTCTATACGGGAATATTTGTTGTGTGGGGAGGAGAAAAAGGTGAAGTCTTTGTTGGTTGGGTGTAGTGTCTGCCAGACATCATGTAAATGTAAATTTGTCATGGTGGATGTAACCGATTTAATAATTTTGGGTGAGGTGCTAGTCACACCGTTTGATGTATCCAATTGTGCAACCATAGTGATATTAAAGTCTCCAGAGAGAAACACCGGGGCCCTTCGCATGATCCAAGAGAATCTTAGAAAATTTAGTCATGAAAAGATGCTGGTCAGCATTCGGGCTGTACAATGTGGCTAAAGTGATAGGGTGTTCATATAGCAGACCCGTAATGAGCAGATATCTGCCCTCTGGGTCTTTTTCAACATGTAAATTTTTCAGTGGGACCGATTGGTGTATCAGTATACCCACCCCACACCTCTTAGCTCTACTGGAGGCGAAAAAGGCAGTCGGATATTGTGTGCTAAACCATTTTGGCTCCCTCCCTCTACGGAAATGTGTCTCTTGGAAGAAGAGAACATGGCTGTATAAATTTTTGAGAGCTCTAAAAACGATGGATCTCTTACCTGGATTATTTAATCCTTTGGCATTGACCGTGGTCAATGTTAGGGTGTGGGCACCAAATCTACTAGCTCGTTGGTTCATTCTGGGGGAGAAAAAAAAATAAAAAAAGGGGGGTGGGAAGAGTAAGAAGTCTAGAGGTTAAAGTAAAAGGAGGGTTGGGTAGGGCTGTTAAAGGATAAAAGAAAGAAGGAGTTTGATGAAAGAGAGTAAGTGAGGGTGTATATAGTATAATTTAAAGGTATGAAGAAGTAGAGAAGGAAAGTGTACAGTCAAATACTAAATAGGCATTCAACAGTAACAATAAAATAGAAATACAGACGGGGTAGTAACCCTCAGGCTAATTTAAACAATATACTCATATGTGTCCTCCGGCGTGGGTTTAGTCCACTCCTTTGAGGGCAATTGTACAGTTGGCATAATATAATATTTGGCAAGGGAAAGGGGCAGGGGAGGGGGGTAGGAAGGAAAAACATGGGGGAATAGGGGAGGGGTAGGGTAGGTTATGAGTAAGGGGATGTAAAGGAAAGGGAAGAGGCTATTTGGAAAAGAGGTAACACTCTTAAATTATTGATAGGAATATTTGAACTTATTCCCAACAAGTAAATCAGTACTATAAACCTTATATTAATTAACTCTATATAATCTAAATGCAACAAATTCAAAAGTCCATGGATCTCTGGTCTAGGACATTCTTAATGTAAAGGGCATTATGGCACATCTTAAGTTATCTATGGGCCCTTAATTCCAGGTGGCTCGGTAATGTCTCAAGCACCAGAGATTTTACCAAAAGCTTAGACAAATGAAAAAGGATACTGTTTGGGTAATTCTTAAAGCAATGTTACTGCATCCTCAATATAGAAAGTTTACTGCATCAATTGATTTTTGATCACGGGCTTGAAGAAGAGTGTCCCTGAGTTGTCTCCGGGCCAGGCCGAGACTCAGCAATTGAGAGGTTTGTATAGAAGGCTTGCAGGTCTGCTCCCGGATTGAACACTGCAGTCTTGTTCTGGTGTGTGGCCACTAATGAGACCGGGAAGCCCCAGCGGTACTGGATTTTATGTGCTCTCAATCTGGATGTAACGTGGCTCAGCTCCCTTCTCTTTTGGAGAGTAGTAGGTGACAAGTCTGAAAATATTTGAATTTCTTCACCTGCATGGTGTATAGGGCTCTTAAGGCGGGCTAATTTGAGGATCTCTTCTTTGTCTTTATAATTTAAGAAGCGAACAATTATATCCCTGGGGGGTGCTTTGGGTGGCGGCTTGGCTCTGAGTGCCCTGTGTGCACGTTCAAGCATTATATCTGGAGCTGACGGAGTGTCTTTTAGGGTTCGAAATAAAGTTTGGAGGTAGCCATCAATTGCCAGTGGGTGAACCGATTCAGAGACTCCTCTGAAGCGTAAATTGTTTTGGCGGCCTCTATTATCCAGGTCTTCAACCTTATCTGACAATTGTTGTATAACTTCATTTTTATCTTGGAGTTCTGTGTTCAGTGATTGTACTGATGTTGCTTGTTCTTGTTGCGTCGTCTCAACCTGCGAGACCCTGGCATCTAGTAATGTGATATCTTTTCTAAGGTCGTTGAAAAGAGTGCGCATCTCCTGGACCGCATTTTTGATGTCTTCTTTTGAGGATAAATGCTTTAGATCTTCCTTTGTTATGCGATCACTGTGGGAAGCCATTTTGTCAAGATCTTTTTTGTTGTGCAGCAGAGTGTAGTAAGCTGGTCTCTATAGTATCAGTTATTGGAGAGCAGGGCTGTTCCACTTGTTTTAGGTATTTATTTAATGTGCTTGCGGTTGTAATTTTGTCAATTTTAACTTGTTTTTTGCAAGGCATCACTCAGTCTCGTGGTAAAAAGAAGGAAAAAAAAATTTCTCACCCTCTTTTTTCTTCTTATTTTTGTTATTCTTTTTCCTCCCACCTTCTCCTGTTTTTCCCCTCTTGTGCAGCTGCTAAAAGTATGTTATGTTATATCAATGCGGCTAGATTCACTTTTTCATTATAACAATGTACTTGTCTCAAATTGGTATAAATGCTGTGTCCCAACAGTAGAAAAACACAATACTGACAGGCAGGAGTCTACTCAAGCAAAGCTTTATTTCTTTTTTTTTTTTTTGATTATTTCTTTTCTATTCTCTTCAAACTGAGGGTCAGCTCAGGTCTCATGCAGAATCCAGTTCAATAAAATAAAAGATAAAAACAATGTAAGGGTGTGTATCTAATTTTGATCTTGATGTTAGATGCGATCTTCCCCCCTGTCAAATTGTTATTAGATTTTTGGTGCAGTAAGGGTAGCAGAGATAAGAAAGAAAGTACCCAGCAGACTGTGAGATTAGTTTGAGTAGTAGGCCTTTTTTACTTCGGCAAGTTTTTAGGTATCCTTCTTAAATGTGACACTGTAAAATTGGCATGGGGAGTCAGTATAACAGAGTCGCTAGTCCCCTCTTCACATCTAAGGTTGTTATGTTAGCTCGTGGAGTGCCGTTAAGGAAAGATGACGCACTTAGGCCTCAGGCAGTGTAGTGCGGCGCGGCCGCGTGAGTGATTTCAGGTCTTACCCCAGAGCCGTGCGAGGAAGCCGTGGTGTCTCCAGGTAGATGTGCGGTAAGCGATAGCTTCCCTCGCTCACCTCCAAACAGTGCAAGGGAGCGGTGTGTAGTATATAATGTCAGCACCGTTGCGCCTCCTTTGATGGGTACTTAGCAGCCTAAGATCTAGTCGCGGCCGATTGCCTTATTGTTATGGGGTCTCTGTCATCGGCAGAGACTTGATGGTATAGCAGGGAGTGCTGTATGAGTGTTCCTCCTTTGGAATGCTTTTGGGCTATAAAATAATGAAATTATGCCATTTTAGATCTATATTTGCCTGAGGGTTTGAGGAGCAACTCTAAAACACAGCCATCTGCCTGCGTGGCATGGCTCCGCCCCCAGGTTAGGATTTATTTTACAGGTAATTTTTTAGTTATTTTAACTAGGTAGCTATTAAATAGTTTTATTAACTATTTAATAGCTATTGTACCTAGTTAAAATAAATACAAAGTTGCCTATAAAATAAATATAGATCCTAAAATAGGTACAATATAATTATTTGTTATATTGTAGCTATATTAGGGTTTATTTTAGAGGTAAGTATTTAGCTTTAAATAGGATTAATTTATTTAATAAGAGTTAATTTATTTTGTTAGATAAAAATTATATTTAACTTAGGGGGGTGTTAGTGTTAGGGTTAGACTTAGCTTTAGGGGTTAATACATTTATTATAGTAGCGGCGAGGTCTGGTCGGCAGATTAGGGGTTAATACTTGAAGTTAGGTGTCGGCGATGTTAGGGAGGGCAGATTAGGGGTGAATAAAATTTATTATAGGGTTTAGGGGTACATAGGTAGTTTATGGGTGTTAGTGTACTTTAGAGCACAGTAGTTAAGAGCTTTATGAACCGGCGTTAGCCCATAAAGCTCTTAACTCCTGACTTTTTTATGCGGCTGGAGTCTTGTCGTTAGAGTTCTAATGCTCACTTCAGCCAAGACTCTAAATACCAGTGTTAGAAAGATCCCATTGAAAAGATAGGATACGCAATTGACATAAGGGGATCTGCGGTATGGAAAAGTCGCGGCTGGAAAGTGAGCATTAGACCCTTTCCTGACTGACTCTAAATACCAGCGGGTGGCCAAAACCAGCGTTAGGACCCCCTAACGCTGGTTTGGATGGCTAATGCAGAACTCTAAATCTAGGCGTTATATAATTGCATAAATGTGTTAAAAATATAAAATTGAAAATATGTTGCAAATGTAAAAATAAAAATGTGTTACAAAAGATATATATATATATATATATATATATATATATATATATATATATATATAGGTTGAAGGAAACGGCACACACTAGATTCACAGCCACCTGGTGCTCAGCCAAAAGCAGTACATACAGTGAAATGGAACTGGATCCAATGGACAGACTCCGTTGTCTAGTAAGATCCAAGAACAGCCGGCACACAGGAGTTTTGTTCAGCAATCCGATTTATTCAATAAGCAAGAAACCAGACGTTTCAGCTCTACCGTGAGCCTTTCTCAATGGTATTCAGGCCGGATAATATAAACCACAAAACCCACACCTTAAATACCCACCCATTCCCAAGTGAGAGCCAATCTGCATGCAAGGCTGGGCTGCTCCTTCCCACACACAATCAACAAACCTGAGCATTATGTTACAGCTGATTCCACGCAGATGCAGCGTGACGTCATCACGCACCAACGCGCTGCATAGGAATGTCTGTGCCCCAGGTATCCAAGGGAACGCCGGGTAAACAAATACCTCCGGTCTCCAAGGAGATGCATAAATGAGTGAGTACAGAAAAACACCCGATGGGCGTGATTAGTCTGTGAAAAATAAAATAAATGGGCCATGAGTGAAAGCCCAAAACAAGCACAACAGTGATGTATATTTACAAAAGACATGGTATCTAAATATTGTATACAGGGTTATTTAACACAATTTATATAAGCAAAAAAGCAAGGATGGTTATTTACAGCGCTACATGTTTTGGGCTTTCACTCATGGCCCATTTATTTGATTGAGAAAGGCTCACGGTAGAGCCGAAACGTCTGGTTTCTTGCTTATTGAATAAATCAGACTGCTGAACAAAACTCCTGTGTGCCGGCTATTCTTGGATCTTACTAAACAACGGAGTCCGTCCGTTGGATCCAGTTCCGTTTCACTGTATATATATATATATATATAAATGTGTATTGCCAAAATGTATCCAAAAAGAACTGTTTATAATAGATGGTGAAAAACGAAAGTAAAAATGAAAGTAAAAATTAGAGTAAAAATGACAGTATGCGTGGCTAGTAATAGCAACATCAACTATAGTTAGCAGCAACAACAATGGTAGCTATAATGAAGTGGGAGCTAACAGCATTATAAACATGTACTAAAAAAGAGAGACAAAATGGAATACTTACCGATCATAAAAAATCAAAGGGGCTAGTACATATAATAAGGTAAAAGAATATATTTAATACATTAAAAACAAACCACGATAAAGAAGCATAATTAAACTAAAATAGAATCAAACCTAGAATCTGATAAAAAGATTGGCCAATCTAAAGAGAGTACAACATAATGTACAACAAAAGTGTCCCAAAAGACGTCCTATGTTCTAATGGAAAATTCCAAGTTTGCAAAAGTGAAAAAAAAATATATATGTCCCAATGAAAAAAATTGAGTCCCAATGAAAAAGTTGTATCCCAATGAAAAAGTTCAAAGTTGCAATTTCTGTCCTATAAGGATCCAAAGTGGGGAAGAATGGTCCAGATGTACAAGAAGAAAGACCTGTAGAAAAACAACAGAAAAATACTGTACAAAACAAACACAATGACAAAGTTAAAATTAGAAAGTGTGATCACCGTATATCTAACAGAAACTCGGGCTGGTATGTCATTTACTGCTGTGGTTTACGTGTTTCAGCCTGCGAGGCCTTTATCAAGACTATACCAGCTGAGAGTACTCAGAGAATTTAAAGGTTTATTCGACCAATCAATACAGGGGGTGTGTTGCTGTTAACATGCGGGTTATTCGACCAATCAATACAGGGTGTGTGTTGCTGTTTACATGTCTCATCATTTGTAAGATTTACATTGCTCATGCAGCTAGTATAAAATAAAATATAGTATAATGTATAGTGTCCATGCTTATAAATTCCGTGTCTATTATAAATGTATTGAAGTGTATGTTACGATAAATGAATTGATTCATCCCTATTTTTACAGACGTTATTGAAAAGTTGTTGATATAGTTAAATCGGCCATTTTTAAAGTGGGCAATTAGAAAAAATGCTAACAATATAAAAGACAGTGGGAAAAATAACTCTTTGCATATCTGAGGTTATTTGATGAATTATACTCTCTAAAGGAGATGTATCAGAGGTCTGTGCACTATGATAGTAACCACTATTGCAGTTGGAAAAACAATGTGCCGTATGGCCAATTTAGGAGAATTAGAAGAAACTGCTCCACCTTGGCGGATTATGATGAGCAGGCTAGGGTGCTTGGGTACTGCTTTTTTGGGAAGGGGTATCCTCATGAACTGATTAACAAAGAACTAGTTAGGGTCAGGGAGGAGGATAGAACACAATATTTTCATAAGACCAATAAAGAAAAGGAAGAATTTAAGGACACCAATCCCCCCTTTTTATTACTAGATATAACTCCAATTATCGTGAGATAAATAGAATTCTACAGAAGCACTTAAGAAAAATAGCCCCTAGTAAAATAGTGAGAGACAAATCTAAAACAATGGTGATATCACAACCTAGTTTTCTAGGAAAGGCTGGCCATGGACATAAAATATCTAAGTGTGGCAAGAGACGCTGTGTTATGTGTTCTTACATCTCGCATCAGGTTTCCACCTTTACGTCCCATAGCAATGGAGAGACATATAATATAAAAACTTTCAACCCAGACTTGCCTCTACAGTTCAGGGCGACTTCGGAGCGGAGCACCCTCTTTATTAACCGGGTATCCAGCTTTGTCCATGGGGGGCGACTAAAAACGAAAGACGAAATAATGCTAGACTCCCCAGACTTCTCCCTGACATGGTTTACCTACTTGCAGATAGGTCACTTTATCAACACCCACAAATACAAACTGCAGCTGGTGAGGGACCCCTCCCCTTTTGAGTCTCTATGTATCCAAAGTAATGTGGCTGGGCACTTGGTCTCCCTCATCTATACTCTACTTCTAAAGCTGAGAGACAGCCCCCTCCCAAACTACACAAGAGCATGGCATAAGGAGCTGGGCTCTGAGCTCTCTAATGAGGATTGGCAACGGATTTTCCGAGCCGTAAAAACACTGTCGGTCTCTGCCCGTATGCAGGAATCACATTATAAATTCTTGAGCCGATGGTACCTTACGCCGTCTAGGCTTAAGACAATCTACCCGAGAGCCTCTGAGAAATGCTGGAGGGGGTGGGGTGGCACAGGTACGATTCTACATATCTGGTGGGATTGCCCACTCCTGCTGGACTTTTGGTCTTCCGTCTGGCAGGAGATTCAGGAATTGCTTGACATTGACATTCCAAAACTCCCGGAAACCTTGCTTTTCCATTTTCCTAACAAAATAGAAAATAGGGTGAAAAAGAGCCTCCTAATGCTGATGCTGTCGGGGGCTAAGAACCTGATACCTCAGCGTTGGAAGTCCCCCCAAATACCTACCCTCGCGGACTGGAGACAAAACCTGCAAAATATTCTCCTTTTGGAGAAATATCACTATGTTAAGACCGTGACTCTGGGAGCATACACAGAAATGCTATTATTGTGGGAGGGTGCCGGGCTGGAGAGAGATTAGTTGGTCCTGTAGCTTAAAATAGAAGACCGTCCTGGAGTGGTGGACACCCTATGCTTCTTTTTTTTTTTTTTTTTTTCTTCTCCTCACTCCCCCCTCCCCCTGATACTTCCCATCCTTCCCCTCCCCTCTTCTCTCTTGATATCCTTCTCTTTCCCTCTCCTCCCTTGCTCTACCTTCTTCTACCCATCTATAACCTATTCTTCCCAGCCCCCTTGAATGTGTATATACCGGGAGGTTAGGGAAGCTGGAACAAAGGCACTGAGCGGCAAACCGGGTAATATTTAATATATCTGTATATCTTAGACTTGTATTGTCTATGAATGTATTTGTCATTTAAGCATCATGTCTTTACTGTAAAAGACATGTCAGTTATTGGAAAAAAATTGGAAAAATGTAAGTGAAGAGCTAATCATTACTCCTGATCTTAAAGGACACTCAACTGTTGGCAGATTGCTGTTCTCCTCTATTTACTGCATGGGGACCCACGTGTTATTGGAGTCCCACAGACT
Source organism: Bombina bombina (assembly GCF_027579735.1). Lineage (NCBI taxonomy): Eukaryota > Metazoa > Chordata > Amphibia > Anura > Bombinatoridae > Bombina > Bombina bombina. The sequence goes on along the minus strand of NC_069505.1, from coordinate 609,075,330 downwards.
GTTAAGCATAGCTGCTATTAGAATTGTTTATGTTGGAAACAATGGAAGGACAAAAAAAAAAAATTGTCTGTCATTGCAAGTGAACTTGTTGTTTTCTGTAAGTGTACTTTTCTCAATAAAGCTCTTTTGAAAAAAAAACAAAAAAAAAACTTTCATGACCAGTGAATCATCCTTTGTAATCTATCTGATCAATTGTGTATGTGGGGCTCAATATGTGGGCCGCACCTGCCGCAAAGTAAAAAAAAAGATGGGGCAAACATGCTTCCAACATAAAGAACAAGTCTAAGTCTCACAGCATCTCGAGCCATTGCCTTACTGCCCATTGCATGCTCAAGAACCCCATGAACATCTTGCCAAAAGAGTCTATCTCCAGAGTTCAGGTGAATGCCTTTATGACACTTAGGAGACGTGAATCCTACTGGATCACTAAATTACTGACCCTTCAACCCAATGGTCTGAATGAAAATCTGGACCTGGCAGCTTTTATTTGATGATTTAGAGTACTCAAAATGTTCAATCCGCCCCCTATTCTTCATCATTGAGTAAACTTTGACCCTTTACCTCACAGTCAGAAGACACATTACAGCCAATCAGCGGCAGACACTCCCTCCCAGACCCTCCTACCTCCTGGACAGCATCCATTTTAGATTCATTTGGCAGCTGCATTCTTAGTGAGAGGAGGGACAGTGTAGCTGCTGCTGATTTAATAGGGAAATTGATAGCTAGGCTAGTGTATTCAGTGTCCACTACAGTCCTGAAGGACTCATCTGATCTCTGCTGTAAGGACAGCACCCCAAAAAGCCCTTTTTAGGGCTAGAACATTAGTCTGCTTTTTTTTTTCATGTGCAATCTAATTGCAGTAGCCTGCCTGCCAGCGTGTGTCAGGCTCACAGTGTATACTGTGCCCACTTGCCCAGTGCCACCACTCATATCTGGTGTAACAGTAGTGTAGATTTAAAAAAAAAAAACACTTTTTTGACTGTGTTAAATAACAGCAGTCAGTTTCCTTCAAACGTGTGCGTTTCAGTGCCTGCCTGCCAGGGCACAGTATCACCCCAGTGCAATTCATATCTGGTGTAACAGTAGTGTAGATTTAAAAAAAAAACTTTTTTGACTGTGTTAAATAATAGCAGTCAGTTTCCTTCACACGTGTGCGTTTCAGTGAGTGCCAGGGCACAGTGTCACCCCAGTGCAACTCATATCTGGTGTAACATTAGTGTAGATTTAAAAAGAAACAACACTTTTTTGACTGTGTTAAATAATAGCAGTCAGTTTCATTCACACGTGTGCGTTTCAGGGCCTGCCTGCCAGGGCACAGTGTCACCCCAGTGCAACTCATATCTGGTGTAACAGTAGTGTAGATTTAAAAAAAAAACTTTTTTGACTGTTAAATAATAGCAGTCAGTTTCCTTCACACGTGTGCGTTTCAGGGCCTGCCTGCCAGGGCACAGTGTCACCCCAGTGCCACTCATATCTGGTGTAACAGTAGTGTAGATTTAAAAAAAACAACACTTTTTTGACTGTGTTAAATAATAGCAGTCAGTTTACTTCACACGTGTGCGTTTCAGTTCCGGCCTGCCTGCCAGGGCACAGTGTCACCCCAGTGCAACTCATATCTGGTGTAACAGTAGTGTAGATTTAAAAAAAACAACACTTTTTTGACTGTGTTAAATAAAAGCAGTCAGTTTCCTTCACACGTGTGCGTTTCAGGGCCTGCCTGCCATGGCACAGTGTCACCCCAGTGCAACTCATATCTGGTGTAACAGTAGTGTAGATTTAAAAAAAAAACACTTTTTTACTGTGTTAAATAATAGCAGTCAGTTTCCTTCACACGTGTGCGTTTCAGGGCCTGCCTGCCATGGCACAGTGTCACCCCAGTGCAACTCATATCTGGTGTAATAGTAGTGTACATTTAAAAAAAAAAATACAATTTTGACTGTGTTAAATAATAGCAGTCAGTTTCCTTCACACGTGTGCGTTTCAGGGCCTGCCTGCCATGGCACAGTGTCACCCCAGTGCAACTCATATCTGGTGTAATAGTAGTGTACATTTAAAAAAAAAAATACAATTTTGACTGTAATAGATTGAATAGCAGTTAGTTGTCTGCAAGCGTGTGTGTCAGGCCTACAGCGTCTACTCTGCCAACTTCTGCCAGTTCACAGTGCTACTCATATCTGTTGTCACAGTAGCTTGCACGCATAGACAGGCAGAGGCAGGCCACCCCGCAGGGGCCGTCGTGTTTGTGGTGCTGTGATTCCCTTTGGCCCTAGAATAATGCCCAGTGTTCAGAGGCCACGTACCCTGAACTCGAACATTTCTGAGGACATAGTTGACTGGCTAACACAGGACACCCAATCTTCTACAGCTTCCGCTCAGAACCTTGATGCACCATCCTCCTCCAGCTTAGCTTCGGGCACCTCTCAAGTTACCACTCACCCGCCTGCGGCCACCACCAACACTAGCACCACAACCGCTTCACTTGATCTGTCAGAGGAGTTATTTACACATCAGTTGGAAGAAATGAGTGATGCGCAACCATTATTGCCAGAGGATGTAGATAACAGGGATATGTCTCAGTCAGGCAGCATTACACACATGGACGTACGGTGTGATGATGATGATGTTGTACCTGCTGTGGGAGTTTGGTCTGTCACTGTGAAGCGGGCGTAACCCTTACAATACCTGATCGATACAACATCATACCTGATGTTTTAAAGCACGTTATTCCAAACAATTTAGGAATGTTAGGTGATTTATGCCCTTTATGGCTTAAAACCAGACTCTGCATCAGCTATGTAATTTTCCATGGGAGTTTTTGCCATGGATCCCCCTCCGGCATGCCACAGTCCAGGTGTTAGTCCCCTTGAAACAACTTTTCCATCACTACTGTGGCAAGAAAGAGTCCCTGTGGGTTTTAAAATTCACCTGCCCATTGAAGTCAATGGCGGTTCGCCTGGTTCGCCCGTTCGCAAACTTTTGGGGAAGTTCGCGTTCGCTGTTCGCGAACCCAAACTTTTAGGTTCGTGACATCACTAATACATATATATATATATATATATATATATACATATGAGACTTTGTCACTATTTATCTTGGGCCTGTTAGTGACAACAAGATGTGACTCCCCATCATTGTCTTTTATCACTTAAATATACAACTCATATTATTTATATATATATTTCTTTTCTATATATATATATCTCTCATGTGAACATTTAGTAATGTATAGGACTTTTTTCACATATAAGTTAATAAGATATTCACTATGCAGGTATATTATCACCAAATATTAGTTGTTACACTAATTATAACACATGCCCTGCAATAGACAAGGACTTGAGTAACATAAATTACTCGTTATACCTTTTTCACATCTGGTTATTATTTTTGATTCCATATCCTGTTAGGGTTGGATAGCATTATCACTAATGGTACTAACATTAGGTCTCATATGATAATATTCAGTATATTAGAGATTTTAGTTTCATTTTCTCTAGGGTACATATTATCACATATTATCACTATTATATTGAGGGCACCCGACACTAGATCATTATATTTTGGTACCCCGCCAAATACAATTTTCTTTTTTTTTGTGTTAATGTCACTCTAAGTATTTCCTTTTCTAATATATTATTAATTCCTTGACACATATGACGTGTACTACGGTATATTATATTATAGACCATACAGTACAAGTATTCTTCTAGTATCACTATACACCATTCTTTTAGGATGCCACGGTGCATACTGTTTGTAGATTATATAATTTTTTTTAGATAATTATGATTTTTTTCTTAATATATCGATCATTATCACCAAATTTATTTCACGTATATTTATAAGTCACTACCTGCTAGCAGATTATTATATTATTATTTTATTATATAGATTGCATCACTGGTCACTTATTAGTGGGATCATTTTTTTGTTATTGTTTTTCTCTATATAAATTTAACATATTGTATCATATGGCTAAGCAGGAATATATTTGGATTATCACAGATTCACTTTATCTAATAGGTTTATATACCAATTGGGAGATATTTATATTAACTGAAAATAGGTGCTTCTCGCAGAAATAGTGGCCTCATTATGAGAGTATTTTTAGTGGTTTTTATTCCAGCTAGGAGGTTTGTGCACCTCTGGGGGCGGGACTTGTAGCAGATCACTCGTGAGTTAAATTCTCCATATGGTTGAGACTTTCTTAATAGTAGAGAAAGAAACTGCCACATTCATATGTCACAATAATGAAGATTATAACATGTACAGGTGATGCGATTTCACATCATCTGTGTGCTCAATGCCAAGCGGCTGCAAGTAGGAGGTGACGTTTTGTCGTCATATCTCTTGCACGCCCATATAGTCACTCTGGATAGGCTAGGAACATACAAACCCCTGTGACATACTTGTTAAGCTACTCAGAGCCGTAAATGCTTGACACATATAACCACTCAGAGTGGATCAAAAAGGTTATAGACGTTCTAAATCCCTAATTGGTTTGTTTGCTTTCAATATATATTTTATGGGATTCACTCGTTAATTCAGATATCTGTGATTTCCCTTGTACACATATGGGATAGACCCAGTTGTTTATTGTTTGACTTGAAGGGTCTGGCATTTTTGCAGAGGGAGCTCCTCTGATGTGCTGCACTTATTTTACTGTATTAGTGTGTATGTTGAACCAAGCACATATTTTCTATTTTACCATATTTTTACCATGAGATTTAGGAATGGCCCCAGTTACACACTACAGACAGGTTCATGCATTGCCTGTGTTTATATGAGACAGGGTGATCTTAGCACTATGGTGATACTATTAGTAAAATTAACTTGCAGCTGAGCAGAGGTCAGGTGCTGTTCTTCTATCAATAGATATTTGCACACAGACCATTGGAGGTTTTAGGGGGGTGGGTTTGTACTTATTACCCTATTGTAGGACCAGGAAGGGTTTAAATAGCAAGTGTATCCATTTTTTCATTATTCTTGTCATTGTATAGCCTGAGGAAACAGCCTTTGAAGGGCTAAGAAACGCGTTCTTTTGTTTTTAAATACATGTATATGCTTTTATGATACAATTGCTGTCTTCTGGGGTTTATCTGGGCCCTTTTTTCGTATGGTGCTAAGAGGATCCTGACAAACGTCTAAGCACAGTCTACTATGTGACTGAGAGGTCCCATCTTGCCTTTACTGTACCCGGAGGTGCGCTACATCTTGTAAGTGCAATCACTAAGTGTTATTTCATTGCCTATCCCCACTGTACTAGGCTATGGTAGCTATCATTGACAGATACACACACCTTGCCTGCTGACTATTTGGTCGAGTGCTTGAATGCTGGCACACAGTGAGCTGGGTCACTGCTATTGATCCAGTTTGTTCCATCTGCACCATTTGGTGCTTTTCTTTTGTGAGTAACATACTGAATAACCCTTTATACAGACGTCACAAGGCCATATTGGCGCCTCTGTGTTCTTTCTTTTTTTTCAGATGTTAGATTTTTTTATTTTTTTTGTAATTTTAGATTCATTTTAATTTTTGAATTTTTATTTTTAAAGTAGTTTTTTTATTTTAATTGCAACTTAGCATTTTTTAATTTAGGTAATTGCGGTTAATTTAGAGGGTGTTAGTTTATGAGGCTTAGTAATTTAAATAGGTTAATTGCGTTGTGGGGGTTTAGTGGTTTAGGGGTTAATAGATTAATTAAGTTAATTGCAATGTGGATTAATGGCGAATTAGGGGTTAATAGTTTAATTAGGTTAATTGCGATGTGGGTGAATGGCGGGTTAGGGGTTAATGCATATTAGGGTGACCGCAATGTGAGTGAATGGTGGATTAGGGGTTAATAGTTTAATTAGGCATATTGTGTTGTCTGGGGTTGTTGGTTTAGGGGTTAATACTTTTATTATTAGTTGTGATGTAGGGGATTGCGGATAAAGGGGGTTTTACACCTTGTTTTTTTTTTCAGGAGGCGTGTTAGACTTTTACGGGAGATTTAAGATTTTTTTTATTTTCTTAAGCGCCGCAGTTTCTAACGTGCCATAGATCATTGGCGACTCCAGAAATGTGTATTTATGCACATTTCTGGATATTGCTAGTTTATCCGACTTACGGCAGTTTATGTGATTCCCCGATGTGTGAGGGGAAATTACGGGGGCCTCAGGTTTCAGCAGTTAAGATGAAGCCTGCGCCGCATATGTAATCTGGCCCTTATTTGGTGAGAAGTGGAAATATTGTAGAATATGTGAGAGGATTTGTATGATATTGTGAGTTAAGTTTCTTCCCTTCATAACTATTGCTAGAAAACCATAGGCTCCCTGCAGTCTGTTCTATATGCAACAAAAACATTTTAGAGGAAAGAAATGTATTCAACCTACCAGTAACCAAAACAACATACATAGAACAAATGTGTAAGCAGTTCTGTTTTTTTTTTATTTTTCAGGAAACATTAGAAAACCAATATGAGACATCATCAATTAGCTCAAAATATCACTAAGATGTAAATATGTTTTATTTTCTTCTCCTAGATAAAAACACAAGTGAGACTATGAAAAACCACACAGTATTGGCAGAATTCTATCTAGAGACATTTAATTTATCTACAAAAGGACAACTTGTGGTTTTCGTTGGGACTTTGCTTATGTATTTACTGGCTGTACTCGGAAACGTCACTATTGTCACACTTGTATCTCTGGTGTCCCAGCTGCAAACACCGATGTATTTATTCCTGTGCAGTTTATCAGTACAAGACATCATGTTCGTATCTGCTATTTTACCAAAGCTGTTGGCCATCACTATCACAGGTGACACCAGCATAACGTTCTCAGGCTGCATTACACAGATATTTCTATTTGTATTCTGCATTGATACAGAATTTTTCCTGCTAACCTCCATGGCTTATGACCGCTATGTGGCCATTTGTATCCCACTGCATTATCCTCTTATTATGAGCAAAACAGTGTGTGTTCTATTGATCACTGTATGTTGGTTTGTTGGCCTACTGAATGCATCTGCTTACTTTTTGATTTTGTCTAATTTAACCTTCTGTAAAAAAGTAATCAATAATTTCTTCTGTGATGTAATAATATTACTGAAGCTTTCTTGTAGTGACATCACATATATTATTAATTTGTTTATACCATTAGAAGGCACAATAATTGGTCTGTTACCATTTATACTTATAATGATTTCCTATATCTATATCATAGCCACCATCCTAAAGATCCGATCATCATCTGGAAGACTGAAGACCTTCTCCAGCTGCTCCTCCCATCTCACAGTTGTTGTACTCCTTTACGGAACTTCTATTAGCTTGAATATGAAACCTAAGTCAGAAAATTCTCTGGAAATAGATAAACTGCTCTCCATGATTTACACTGGCGTGGTTCCCATGGTAAATCCGCTGGTTTATAGCCTGAGAAATAAAGATGTTTTAAAAGCTATGAAAAATAGTTTGAAAAAGATTAAATAAATACCAAACACTATCATGTGCTATTATGGGCTAGATTACGAGTGGCACGCTAACTGTTGTGTTTGACTGAAAAGGGGGTTTATTGTGATCATGCGCAATTGAATTTAAAACGCTTCTAGATCACTACTTGAGAGCTCTGGTTAACTGTTACGCGAGACACAAAAGTGGCACAAAACACATCTAAATTATAATAAAAAGTACAGTTACAATCACAATAACACTATCTAATAAAAATATTATTCTCATAAACTCTCCTATTTTGCTTTGTCCCCAAGATAAAAAATATTCAAGTTATTAGAAATCTTAAGTATCTGAAAGGGAAACAAAACCCAATTTTATTTCATGATTCAGATAGAGCAGCAATTTTAAGCAACTTTCTAATTTACTCCTATTATCAAATTATCTTTGTTCTCTTGGTGTCTTTATTTTAAAAAGCAGGAAAGTAAGCATTGTAGCCGGCCCATTTTTTGTTCAGCATCCTGGGTAGCGCCAGCTGATTGGTGGCTAAATGTAGGATGCATAAACTTATGTTCAAAATGCATTACTCATAGCATTAATACTCCTAGTTCAATTCTAACACATACAAGTTTTACAGAATGGTAAGTGAGGAGGTTTAGTAAAGAAACTGTAACATGGTTTTAAATGAAAAAAAGAAATGTATTAATATACTAATGTGGATTTTTCACATAAAGGTAGATTACGAGTTTTGCGTTAAGGCTTTTAACGCTGAAAAAATGGCAATTTCAGCTTAATGGCCAGGAACGCATATTACGAGTCGTGTTGGTGTAGCTATACCGCAAGCATTTTAGACTGTAACGCAACGTCCATTCCGCACTCAAAAAAATTACGTTTTTGTGTGGGATATTCATAGCGCCGGTATTACAGGTTGTGCGTTGAGGCTAAAAAGCTTGCATTATGCTCTATACTGACACAATCTATTCTGCCATCTGAGACCAGTAGTTATGAGTTTTGTGCAACAAAAATGTTTCACAAAACTCATAACTAAAGTGTTACAAAGTACACTAACACCCATAAACTACCTATTACCCCTAAACCGCTGCCCTCCCCCATCGCAAACACTATATTAAACGTATTAACCCCTAATCTGCCTCCCTCCCACATTGCGACTATTAAATAAACCTATTAACTGCTTATCTGCCGCCCACCCACATCGCGACTATTAAATAAACCTAATAACCCCTAATCCACCACCCCCCACATTGCCGCCACTATAATAAAATTATTAACCCCTAAACCTCCGGCCTCCCACATTGCCACCACTAAATGAACCTATTAACCCATAAACCTCCGGCCTCCCACATCGCTGCCACTAAATAAACCTATTAAGTGAAGGTAAACTTTGGTGAATGAAAGTCCGTCTAAACTGCCGGCCCCCCACTTCGCAAAACACTAAATTAAACTATTAACCCCTAACACCCCCTAACTTTAGATTAAAATTACAATATAACTATAGTTAAATAAATAAAAAACTTACCTGTGAAATAAAAATAAACCTAATATTAAACTATAAATTATGTAGGGCAAAATGGAGGCGCTGGTTCCTGGTGATCTTGGGAGTCTTCAAAGGATTCTTTTCTTTATTTCACAAATTCTCTCAAAAGGTTGTGTCTGTATCTGTGTTTAGAAAATATCACATTGGCATAGTGTTTCTGTACACCTTGTGTATGAGTGCAGTATACTCACAGGATAGTAACAGACAAACGGCTCCACAGGTAGTTTCCACAAAACGGTCAGGAAAGAAACATACTGAATCTTTTTTTTAAAAATACAGTTGTTTATTTTGCGCAACGTGTTTCAACGGTTTTACCATCTTTTTCAAGAGCTATTAAAAACATAGTATGGCTTACAAAAGTCATATGCAATACCGCATCGCAGGCGGCCTTAAATACACAATTATGGGTGGTATCTGATACCTCATTGGTTGAGGTCAGATTTTCACACGATTTTCAAAGCATAGTTAAAAGACATAATAAGGAGACATATTAAAAAAAGACAAATGTTATATAATCTATATTAAAACACATTTCAAATTGTTAACCAATAAAAATGTATTATTTCAAAAGAAAAATATCAACCATTCCTGAACCGTTCTGTTTTCAGTTCCCTTTCGAGTTGTCAGCTGTGCAAAAGTTCCCAAACAGGTCCGTCTCTATACATCATGATCACATGACAAAATCAATCCAATGGCACAAGTTTCCATACAATGCATTCAAACTAGTCCCATATAACAGAGCATTTAAAGATGTCACCAAAAAGAAAATAAAAAGTGTTTAACTAAATCATTATAGACATAGCAATATCTACGAGAAAAATCCCTGAATGTTTCAACATTTTGTATAGACTTAAAAAAATCTATAAACAAATCTGAATAGACAAAAGTCGCATCAAATATCCTCCAACTTTTACTAAGTAAAAATACAATATTTATAAGACTAAAAATAGAAATAAACATAATGATACATATTTAAATATAGCCCCTAAAATTTGGAAATTGTTTGATCTTATTAACAAGCGTTATTACTACCTTATATAATATTATAGGCTTGTTTGTTCATACTATGAAATGTCTCCAATGTGTTCGTGCAAAAATAAAAGTGAAAATTATATATGTATGTTAATATATATCTGATTAAACACTTTTTAACCTTATATGCACAATGTAAAGGTACTCAATTAGTGCATACATATTTCCCTAAACAAAGGCAGCAATTTTGATGTCCTTATTTAGACCCCACTGTGCATAGGTTTTTAGTGTGTGTATCAATTTGAGTTCCCTTTGATCCAACTCTTTGGATATTTGACCCCCTCTCCAGTGCATCTTAACTTTCTTCTATTCCCAGCCACAGAAAGTTCTCTTTATTGAAAAGTTGGCAATTGTTACAATGTATCGGTATACCATGATCTTCGTGTTCTTTTTCTATTTTATTAAAGTGTTCTAAAATCCTTGTCTTAAGAAATCTGGAGGTTTGTCCTAAGTGCTGACTTTTGCACCCACATTGTAGTAAATATATAAAAAAATTTGTTTCACATGTAATAAATTATTTTATTTCATAAACTTTCCCTGTAACTGTAGAGGAAAAAGTTTTATCAGTCCTTTTGGTATAGTTACATCCCTTGCATCCCCCACACGTATAAAAGTCTACTAAGTCATTATTTTGCATTGGTTTTATGGGGGCCATCCCTTTTATCAGTGAAGGTGCTAATATTTGTTTTAAGTTGTGACCTTTCCTGAATATTATTATAGGTTTAGTTGATGTATTAGAACCCAGATATTCATCATTCGCAAGGATATGCCAATGTTTTTCTATGATTTTTCTGATGGCAAAGTGTTCATTATTAAATGTTGTGACAAATTTTGGGAAGTCAGGCATTGTGAGGGATATGTAAATCCCCTTGGTCTAAAGTCTGTTTTGGACTCAGTTGCAGAATTACTTGTGAATGTTACTTATGAGTATAGAGAAGTTTTGTATCACTTAGGACTTTGTTACCAATATTATGGAATGGCAACAGTGTGACCCTTGTGAGTTCATAGATGTATACTGAGTTGACAGTGAGATTCAGAACAGCTATGTGCAATACTGAACAATTCGTATTAGGGATAAGGTCAGGATCCCAGGAAAGTCTCTGGCACAGTGTGGAATAAACTCTGCTTGAGTGTATAAGATGACCTTATTAACAAGAGGTAAAGATGGTACCGTTGCTGTGCTTACGGGAAGCTCTGAGTCCTGTGGCTTTCTGTGTACGGAGCAGAGCGTTACGTCACGAGAGTGGGCGTGACTGGTCAACGATCCCCGATATTATTTATCCAGTTCGGGGCAATTCATAACAGGAACTCAAGGCAAAATAGGTGACAAGTGTTAATTGTATCCCAAAGGTTGTCAGCGTGTGAAGATGCCAATGTGCTGATAGGAATGTCCAGCCGGAGCTTGTTGCAGCGTGGAAGCTGTGCTCGGTATGAGAGCGAGAGCTGACAGGAGCTGCAAGATTGTAGTCCGCTGTGTGCGGTGAGTTCAGAGCGTGTGTAGGAATGAACACGCTATGGTAGAATGTAATCTTCTGACGGTCAAGGTGGTAATCCAGAGTTTAGGTATCCCCACAAAGTATGAAGCAGTAGGAAACTGCGGTAAATAGTTTTTGTAGACAAAATTGGAGCTCAGTTTTAGGTTCAACTGTTAGTTAGGTAACAAACAAAATACTAAGCACCTGAGTGCAGGTGCGCAGGGCTTATGAAGACTTGGAAGGAGGAGACTGCTTAAAGGGCTAGTCATGACATCACCCCCTCTTCAAGCAAGTGGTCCCTGCACTTGAGGTCGTGGCCTATCAGGGCAACGTCCATGGAAAAGGTTTACTAGCCTGGGTGCTCGGAGGTTGGTAGAGGGTTCCCACGAATCTTCCTCAGCTGAGTAACCCTTCCAAAGTACGAGATATTCCAGGAGGCCATCACGGAGTCGTGAATCAAGTATCTTCAGTACTTCGAATTCATCCGACAAAGTTTGAATAGGAACGGGTGGCAAGACTGGATTCGCGTCTCTTAAAGATCTTGCTGGTTTTAACAAGGAGACATGAAAGCTGGGATGAACTCGTAGGGAAGCTGGGAGATCAAGAGTCATGGCATTTGGGTTGATCACCTTAAGGATTGGGAATGGACCGATGAAAAGCTTACCCAATTTCTTAGAAGGAATTTGTAGGCGGAGGTTCTTTGTGGAGAGCCAGACGAGATCGCCAACCTTGTATTCAGGTGTTGGACGGCGTCTGAGATTATAGTAAAGGCTCTGAGCATCTTGAGCATGTTTGATGTTTCGATGAAGAGTTGAGAACGTTTCTTTCAGCTTGTTTGTATACTCGTCAACTAATGGTGAGGGGGATACTGACTGTGCAGAAAAAGTGAATGATGGGTGGAAGTCGTAGTTAGCATAGAAAGGGCTCATGTTAGTGCTGGCATTAACTGAATCATTATAAGCATATTCTGCTAAGGGAAGTAGGTCTGACCAGTTGTCTTGATGTTGGGTGCAGAAACAGCGAATGTATTGCTCCAACCACTGATTAACCCGTTCAGTCTGTCCATTCGTCTGCGGGTGGAAGGAAGTGCTATAACGATGGGTGATGTGTAATTGATCGCAAAGTTGTCTCCAGAACCTGGAGGTGAACTGTGTTCCTCGGTCAGAGGTGAGAGTTGGAGGAATACCATGTAGTCTGATGATATGTTGAATGAAAAGCTGGGCTGTCTCCGCAGAAGTAGGTAGTTTTGAGAAAGGAATAAAATGTGCCATCTTACTGAAGAGGTCTACAGCGACGAGGATTGTGTTGTTATTGTTAGATCTTGGGAGATCGACAATGAAGTCTAGCCCTATATGTTGCCAGGGTCTCTGAGGAACTTGAACAGGCATGAGGAACCCATATGGTTGAGTGGTCTGAGTCTTAGATGATGCACACACAGCACAACTCTGGATGTATTCGGTTACAGACTTCTACATGTGTGGCCACCAGTTGGGATATCATGGTTATGATGTATAATTTCCTGCTGTAGTGATGGTGGAACGTATAATTTTGTATCTCGATAGTATAGACCATCCTGGCTTTTCTGCAACTTATGTTTTGAAATACAATGTTTGTTGATCTGAGTAGACATTAAGGTGCAAGAAAAGGTGCTTGAGAGACCTATGAATCTTTCTGGAGGAATAATATGTTGTACATCAGATGGAGTTCTGTAGTCGATGACTTTATGAGAAAGAGCATCAGCCTTGCCATTCAGTTTTGCTGATCTGTATGTGATGGTAAAGTTAAATCGGGTGAAGTAAAGGCACCAGCGAGCTTGGCGAGAAGATAGGGTTTTACTTTCTTGTAAGTATTCTAAGTTTTTATGGTCCGTTATGATTTGGATGGGTATTATAGTACCTTCCAGGAGGTGTCTCCAATGTTCCAGCGATCTTCTTATCGCCAACAATTCCTTCTCTCCGATGGGATAGTGGGTTTCTGCTGGTGACAATGCTTTGGAGTAAAAAGCTATTGGATGTATGGGAGAAGACTCCGTGAGTCATTGGGAGAGAACAGCACCGATCCCATAGTCGGAGGAATCTACTTCTAGGATATAGGGTAGGTTGGGGTCAGGATAGCGTAGAATGGGCGCAGTTGTGAAACGTGTTTTTAGGAGTTTGAAAGCTGTGTTGGTATCTTCATTCCAAACGAATGGGTAATTAGTCCCAGTTAGACGAGTCAGAGGTTTGACTATTTGAGAGAAGTTCCTTATGAACTTCCTATAATAGTTAGAAAATCCTAGGAATTGTTGGAGTTGTTTCCTGAGTCGGCCCAGCACAAGGCGTACATGTAGGATATGATCTTGTGGATTGTTAGAATATATGAGAATATCGTCCAGATAAATAATCATACAAGTGTCTAACAAATCCCTGAAAATGTCATTCACGAAGTGCTGGAAAGTTCCGGGGGCATTACACAGCCCGAAAGGCATAACCAGATACTCAAAATGCCCATATCTGGTCCTGAAAGCGGTTAACCACTTGTCCCCCTTTCTAATCCGCACCAGGTTATACGCCCCACGGAGATCGAGCTTTGTGAAGATGGTTGCTTGATGGACTCTCTCAATCAGCTCTGGAATAAGGGGCAGTGGGTAGCGATTTTTAATGGTCTTCTTGTTTAGTTCGCGGTAATCAATGATGGGTCTGAGAGACTTATCCTTATTGCGGACAAAATAAATCCCTGCCCCAGCTGGTGAGGTTGACGGACGTATGAAGCCCTTTTTTAGGTTCTCGTTGATGTAGTCTTTTAAATGATCGAGTTCAGGTTTGCTGAGAGGATACAATCATCCAAAGGGAATTGTTGCTCCTGGTTGTAGCTCAATTGGACAGTCGTACTGTCTGTGGGGAGGAAGTGTTTCAGCATGTTTCTTACTGAAAACATCAGAAAAGTCGGAATAAGCAGTAGGTATGTTACTTAAGTCGGATGATTGTTGTGCCAGACAAATGTGAGGATAGCAGGTAGATTGGCAGAAGGTGGAATTGAGAGAAACCTGTAAATCCTTCCAGTTTATGGTGGGTTGATGCAACTGTAACCAGGACAGTCCTAGAACAACTGGAAAAAGAGGTGAGGGCAGTATATCAAACACTAGAAATTCAGTATGACCTGTTGGAGTCTGCACCATAAGAGGTTTTGTGTGGTGAATAATTGGACCAGTTTTAATTGGTGTACCGTCAATGACTCTAATGCAGACAGGTTTTTACTTGCACTCAAAAGGAATTTTACTAATTTTAACAATGTTTAAATCAATATAACAACCACTGGCACCGGAGTCAACAATTGCTTCAATGTTGATTTTCTGCTGCTGCCACTGTAGAGACAAAGGAACACGACAGTAAATGGGGTTATAGTTGATTGTTGAATGTAGAGTAAACACAAGTGACTTACTTTTCTTAGACTTGATAAGCACAGGACAGTCCTTAACGGAATGTGTTGGGCTAGCACAATACATGCAGAGCTGTTGGTTTCTTCTCCGTGTTCTTTCTTGAGAAGATAATGGCCCTCTAATGATACCTAGGTCCATGGGTTCATCAGTATTCTTCTGAGGGGGAGTAGAGTGAGAGTAGGAGGTGGCAGCTGTGGTCTGTGAGACAGTGTAGGAACGTTCTAGTTTCCTCTCCCTTAACCTCCTGTCTATTTGTATGACACGTTTGATTAAGGATTCTAGACTATCGGGCATCTCCATTGTTGCAAGCTCATCCTTGATTTGATCGGATAGCCCTAGCCTAAATTGGTTTCATAGGGAAACAGCGTTCCATTGCGAATCCAAACTGTATTGCTTGAATTCGGTGATATAATCTTCTACGGCCCTGCGGCCTTGCTTGAGAGCCCTCATCTTAGCCTCAGCGGTGAGCTGGACGTCTGTGTCCTGATATAAATCATCCATACTAGTTAAAAAACTTTGTAGTGAAGATAGAATGGGGTCGTTATTTTCATAACACGTATCAGCCCAGACACGAGGCTCACCCCTGAGAAAAGAGACTATCGTGAGAACTCTAATCTTGTCTGTACTATAAGTCTTGGGTTTGAGGGTAAAGAGCAAATTGCAGGCGTTTTTGAACTGTCGGTACTGCTTCCTATTACCAGCAAAGGTTTCAGGTAGGGATACCTGGGGTTCAGGGGATAACTCAGAGAAAGAAGCCCTATGACTGATGGTATCTTTAAGTATACCACGGAGGGTTTGGTTCTCAAGCTGAAGCTCTCTTAATCCTTGGGAGAGCTGGTCGACCTTCTGTGAAAGGTTGTAAACAAACTGCGGTAATTCCGTGGGATCCATTGGGGCTTAGTATTATGTGAGGGATATGTAAATCCCCTTGGTCTAAAGTCTGTTTTGGACTCAGTTGCGGAATTACTTGTGAATGTTACTTATGAGTATAGAGAAGTTTTGTATCACTTAGGACTTTGTTACCAATATTATGGAATGGCAACAGTGTGACCCTTGTGAGTTGATAGATGTATACTGAGTTGACAGTGAGATTCAGAACAGCTATGTGCAATACTGAACAATTTGTATTAGGGATAAGGTCAGGATCCCAGGAAAGTCTCTGGCACAGTGTGGAATAAACTCTGCTTGAGTGTGTAAGATGACCTTATTAACAAGAGGTAAAGATTGTACCGTTGCTGTGCTTACGGGAAGCTCTGAGTCCTGTGGCTTTCTGTGTATGGAGCAGAGCGTTACGTCACGAGAGTGGGCGTGACTGGTCAACGATCCCCGATATTATTTATCCAGTTCGGGGCAATTCATAACAGGAACTCAAGGCAAAAGAGGTGACAAGTGTTAATTGTATCCCAAAGGTTGTCAGCGTGTGAAGACGCCAATGTGCTGATAGGAATGTCCAGCCAGAGCTTGTTGCAGCGTGGAAGCTGTGCTCGGTATGAGAGCGAGAGCTGACAGGAGCTGCAAGATTGTAGTCCACTGTGTGCGGTGAGTTCAGAGCGTGTGTAGGAATGAACACGCTATGGTAGAATGTAATCTTCTGACGGTCAAGGTGGTAATCCAGAGTTTAGTTATCCCCACAAAGTATGAAGCAGTAGGAAACTGCGGTAAATAGTTTTTGTAGACAAAATTGGAGCTCAGTTTTAGGTTCAACTATTAGTTAGGTAACAAACAAAATACTAAGCACCTGAGTGCAGGTGCGCAGGGCTTATGAAGACTTGGAAGGAGGAGACTGCTTAAAGGGCTAGTCCTGACAGGCATAGAGTTGTTTTTCTTTGTTTGGTTCAGGAGATTGGATCGTTCCCTCTCTCTTACTTCCAATCTCTCTTGTTCTAAGATTTCATTTGTATAACCCTTTTCTAAGAATCTTTTGTTTGAGCATATTTGATTGATCGTCATAATGATCTAAATGGCTACAGTTTCTGCGAATTCTTAAAAACTGACCCTTGGGTACTGCTTTTAGCCAATTGGGATGTTGACAACTGTCATGTTTTATATATGTGTTAGTGTCACATTCTTTAAAGAAGGTCTTACTGTGTATCATAGTGTCCTTGACATATAATGTTAAGTCCAAAAAATTAATTGTACAGGTATTGTATTCAGGAGTCAAAACAATAGACATGTTGTTATTATTGAGCTTTTCCACAAATAGATTGAGGTTGTATTCTCCTCCTTTCCAGATGCATATCACATCGTCAATATATCTATGCCAGGACACCAGGTCTGCCCAAAGCTCAGCACCAGGCCAGATGTTATTATCTTTAAAAAATCCATATAGATATTGGTATAGCTTGGTGCGAACATGGTGCCCATGGCAGTACCACAAATCTGTAGATAATGTTTATCGTTGTACTAGAAAAAAATTATGATGTAAAATAAAGTCTATGGGCTCCATGTACTAAGCTGTCTGCGAGGTCTTCGTGACTATTTTCTTCTAAATTTCTGCGTGCGGATCAATAGCCATATGTACTAAGCCCCGAATTCATTGAAAACAGTAATTACTAAACTATCTATTTATACGCTCGTGAAGTTTTCCGCACCTGCCTTGTGAAAAATCCCTCGCCAGCTTGTGGCGAGCACCATAATAAACAATAGGGTCTACAACATATACGACTACAACTGATATAAAAGAGGGCCAATACCATTGAATTTTTACTCACTTTTGATCCTGCTAGCCATGGAGACACATCTTCAACTGTATATTCTTCGTCTGATGCAAATCAGGGGTAGAAGGCAAATTCGTCAACCTGATGCCATAGCAAATGTGGTTCGAAGAAGGAGATTGCGGGTATTCCTTCCTCGGGTTCCTTTAGATGCCCTTTCCGATAGAGAGGTTATTCAAAGGTTCCGCCTGGATCGACATTCAATATTAACTTTATATGCTCAAATCGCACATTTTCTAGAGCCAGTGACGGCACGTTCAAGGGCCATTCCCAGAATCCTCAAGTTCCTTGCTGCCCTGCACTTTTTTGCAACAGGATCATTTCAGGCAGTGTCCAGCGTCATCATTGGTTTCAGTCAGTCTGCCTTTTTGCGTCATCTATCCAAAGTTATCGATGCACTCATGCATATATTCCCTGAATATGTTTGTCTTCCATGTACCACAGAAGAGTGGCAATCAATAAAGTCGCAATTCTATAGTGTGGTCGGAATGCCAAATGTCCTTGGGGCAATAGATTGTACCCATATTGCCGTTCGACCGCCCCGTTTACGGGAGGAGATTTATTGGAACCAAAAGTCATGCCATTCTCTGAATGTGCAGATGGTGTGTGACCCGAAAATTAGAATAATAAGCGTGAGATCGAATTACCCTGGCTCCTGTCATGATGCTTATATCCTTCGGCAGACCGGACTGTATCAAAAATTCGAGAATGGAGAGATGCCAGAGGGATGGTTATTAGGTAATCTTAACTGGCCCCAAAAAAGTTATTTAATATATTGTTGTATGCTCTAAAATGTAACAGATTGAAAATATATTAATGTAATATCGATCAAAACCTTTATAAATGATGAATTATTCTAATTGCTTATTAATCGTTTTTTAACGAAAATATACATTCTTACTAGAAATTTATACTAATTTGACACTAGCTTTGAAAATTAATCAAAAAAACATTGTTCTTTGAAAAATAATTGAATTTCTAAAAATTGACTTTAATATTTTTTTTTTAAATTACAGGGGATGCTGGTTACCCTTGTTATGAATGGCTTCTGACACCCTATAATAACCCCCAACTCAGGAAACATATTCGGTTTAATGAAGCACACAAGACCACAAGGGGTGTCATTGAAAAGACTTATGGATTATTGAAAATGAGGTTCCGATGTCTGGACAGATCTGGCGGTGCAATGCAGTATTCTACTGAAAAAGTAGCTAGAATCATATTAGTTTGCTGTGATTTGCATAATATTGCCACAAAAAGAGGATGCCCCATAGTTGAAGATATTCCCATGCCTTTCAATGATTTTCCTGAAGAAATTTGCAGAGAGAACACAAATAGACGTGGCATGGCCACAAGGGACATGGTTTCTAACCAATATTTTGATAATTGATCTTTATCCAACAATTTAAAGAATTCTTTAGTTATATGCAAAATGTGTGCGGCTGTTTTTTTGGGGTTTTTTTTTTTTTCAAATAAAATTATTTTGAAAAATCATCATCTTGTTATTTCTTTTTATTCTATTTTATAAACAACTGAGTTAACATTATTTGCGTTGATCACACCAAAAAAAAAAAACATGAAACAGACGTTCCTTTTCATAACAATAATCTATTAACTATTTATTTAAAGAAAAAAAGCAACAATAATACGATTTATAAACATTTTATCCTAATAAAACAAATATAGTTACATAATGAAAATAGTACAACATTTTTTTTAAAACAGTTACATATTCGACATACTATTCTACATTTAACTAGTGATTTTGTAACATAGTAATGTGATGAAATATAAATGGATTACAATCTTTTAAAATATCAATATTAGTAGTGTTAGCTGTGGTCAACAACCTTGGATCTCTTGATGTTTTATAACTATATTATCCATGACGATAAGTATTTAACATGTGCTCAGTCATCATGCAAAATTTAGTGTTTGAACAAATGTATATCCAAGATTGTTCATCCACAAACAAAGTTGTTATATTATATTATAAAATACACATATGTACATAAAAACTAATATGTAATTGTTGTTAGTAATGGTTAGTTGGATAAACAATATTCTTAATTTTCAAACTATTTAAAAAAACTATAGAATTACAAAAAATATTGCAATATACTAAAAATAGTCATGAGTCAATTTGATTGACAAGTATAGTTGTGACGTCAGATACTAAAATGTTGCTACAGGAGCCTTTCACTGCTGGAGAAATAGTCATCCTGGTATATGCTATGGAACGCTATTTTCCTCATCGTATGGGAGGAGTTAGATTGGTAAAGCAGGACAGTCGTGATCATATTATATATGAAATGATAAGAAGGATGTACAGAGTATCAAAGACAAAAAGGACAAGACGTCAATGCCTACGAAAGTACAGCAATTTGAGGCGTAGGGAGACTAAATATTATAATTCTATTAAATGTCTAATAAGAACCTGTAAGTATAATTATTAAGCGTTATTGATAGTATTCTTAATAACTGCGCCATCTTTTACCTTTCTCCCTTGATTGAATTGAAATACAGTCTATTAAACTTAAAGGAACACTGAACACAAAATTTGTCTTTCAGTATTCAGATAGAACATTGAATTTTAAGCATCTTTCTAATTTACTCATATCATTTTTTTCTTCATTCTCTTGATATCTTTGTTTTAAAAATAAGTCTTAAAAAAGTTTTGTGTTTATTCACAACTCTGTACAGTACTTTTTCATTGGTGGATGAATTTATCCACCAATCATCAAGGCCAACCCATGTTGTTCAACAAAATTGGTCAAGCATCAACTTATAATCTTGATTTTCAAATAAAGATAACAAGAGAATGAAGAAAATCTGATAATAGGAGTAAATTATAAAGTGTCTTAAAATTTCATGTTCTATCTGAATACTGAACGACATTTTGTGTTCAGTGTTCCTTTAAGTTTAATAGACTGTACATTTATTTTTTATAACCTTGTTTATGATAGCTTAATAATGTTTGAAACTCCAAATAGTACCATATCTTCACCACCCCTTCCTTTGACACTTATGGACATACCTACGACTCAAAAAAAAAAAAAATGAGCAGTGAAAAAATTGTCCGTCAACACTCACAAAGGTACATTACGATAGAAGTGTGTTTACAAGGCTTAGAAATTGAAAATCAAAGAAGTAATAAATTAATATTTGCATCAAAATAATAATAAAAATTTAAAAATAATGTAATCTCTTCTATTTCATAATCTAATGCACATGTAGATATTCCTGGATGTTCTTCTGAAGATAATCCATCATTTAAAAAAACAACAAAATTATTACTTTGATCTTGATGTAGATGACACATGCCCAAACGATGATGATACTAATTTTGGAAGAGGTATTTGATATTCATTTTTTTTTTTATGAAACTGAAATATTCCAACAATAATGTAATATTAATTTTTTTAATTTTTTCAAATTTTATAAAAAGGTCAATTGTTTGATAAAGGTATACAAGTGGAAATAGAATTGGATGGCATGGGCTCACCACAAAGTAATATGATGGAACACAATCTGGTTCATCCTATAAAAAATATGATAGACAAAGGTATATTATTTATTTCACATTGTCAAAAATTGAAAATATTTCAAAGCTATTACTGATAAATTGAAAAGTTTATTTTTTATATTCCTATAGCCTCTGGTTCAAGTGATGTTTACATATTAGAAGAAAAATTGTGCAGACAAAAAATTATATAGATATCATACCTCAAAAAGAAAAAGAAGGTATATAAAGTGTATATATTGTTTCTATTTTGTTATGTGATTAATATGTACATTTAACTTAATGAAAAAAAATCTGATTTATTTGAAGGTATGGAATTTTTTGAAGAGAAAAAAGATGAAAGCACACAAACTTTTATGGATGATAATTTAAAAATTAAATTGGCCAAAATAAGGGCAACAATGGGAATGTTGATGGAACAAGTTGATTTTTTGTACAAAAAAATATGCCATTTAAAAGCGTTTTATTAAAATAATGTTTTAAATTATAATTTATATGTTGCTAAAACATTAGAGTTTATGAACCTTTAAAAAAAATATATATATATTTTGAAAAAATTCTGTTGAATGTATTTTATAAAAATAAATTTTTTTTTTACAAGTAATAAAAACGAAGTTTTATTGAAAAAAAAAATAAAAAAACAGTTTTGTTAAAAAAATAAAAAAATGGATTCCTTGTTTTTTTCAACTTTATTAAAAAAAATTCTCTTTAAATAATTTTTTTTTTTTTATATATATTAATGGAACTCAAAAATAATGAATTATAAGTAACAAAAATATAAAATGAATAAAATAGTGCAAAATCACAAAAACAGTGTGAATTAAATGTATAAATATAAAACAAATTTAAGGCGTAAAGAACGATTGATCTGTTCATTGCGTTCTTCATCCATTCTGTCTAATTGTAACTGTCTTTCGGCTAATGATGAACTTCGGTCCAGGTGTGTGATTATTACATTTTGTAACTCTCTATGATCCACCCTATATTGTCTAGCAAGAGAGATCATTTCATTGAGACACACATCATCAAGCTGTCCATCTATTTCAGAGTTGCCAGGTACCACAGGTCTTGCCTGAACTTGTTGTGCTGTTGGCTCTACATTTTCATGCACTGTAGGTTCCTGAACTTCAGATTCCTCAGGAACAGGTTGATGTATTTCCATTGGTTGTGCATCCAACATCTCATTCAAATATTCTGGGGTCTCACTACCACAATCCCGGGCTTGCTGTTCCTCCACTTCCGGTAATTCCTGGTCTACAGCAACCCTATTTAAAATTACTTCCCTTGAAGATTCTTCGGTATCTGTGAAATTATAAGTTGTTTATTGTAAATTTTGAAATATTTGGTTAAATTAAAAATATATATATATATATACACACACACAAACATAATAGCACTCCAAGGGTGTTATATAAAATTTTTAAGTTTATTAGTTAACGTTTTCGGGGCATAAACAACCCGTCCTCAGGCTTACTTGGGTGTATTTTTAAGTCTGTGGATGGGTAGTTTGTGACACGCAAATGTTGAATA